>NC_060185.1:40067444-40367444 GCF_021184085.1 Oncorhynchus gorbuscha
TGTAGAGAACCACTGTCCTCCTCTCCCTCTCTCCCTGACTGTCCGTCTGACTCTGTTTGTTGTTCCTCTAGGACCACTAGAGGAGATCCTTTAGGATTCAGATACACTTCTTGATGATGTGTGTTTTATTTGTAACCCAAAATGGAATGAAATTCAACTCCCCCAGAACACATGTGCCTGCCCAACCAGTACCGCTGCTCCAACGGCAAGTGTATCAGCAGCATCTGGAAGTGCGACAGCGACAACGACTGTGGCGACATGAGTGACGAGCAGGAGTGCCGTGAGTGGAGGCGAAATTACACCCTATTCCCTATATAGTGCACTACGTTTGGGCAGGCCATTTCAGACGCACAGCTAGACAATGGACAACTCACTCACTCACAGAGTATTCTGTTTTATTATTATCATATAAAATGGTTGGGTGTGGAATCCTGGTTGGGAAGGTTAGAAAAGTGACTCGAGTGGATCCAACTGATAATGTTCAATAGAGCCGGACTTTGTTACTGTCACAATACACCCTGCTTTGGATCTCTGCTGCTGTTCTTTCTCTCTGTCCGTCTGGGCTCAGTGTCAACACCCTGTCATTCTGTCTGTCCCTCTGCCCCCTCCAGCCACCACCTCCTGTGACCCGTCCATCCAGTTCCGCTGTGTGGTGTCCGGCTCCTGCATCCCGCTGGCCTTCAAGTGTGACCACGAGGACGACTGTGGGGACAACAGTGACGAGGAACACTGTGGTACGAGGAAGAGTGTGTGTGTGTGTGTGTGTGTGCGTGCACGCATGCGTGCGTCTATGTGCGTGTGTGCATGTTTTGTATCCGTCCATTCAGTCGCGTGTGTGCACACACTTCCAAGCATGTTTTTTTCCTGACAAAGTGTGCTCTATCCTGTATGACTTTTGAGATTGTATATAGCCTACTGATTACTGACTGTGTGTGTGTGTGTGTATGTGTGTATCCCAGAGAGTCACCAGTGTGGACCGGGGGAGTTCACCTGTGCGCGGGGCGTGTGTATCCGCGAGGCCTGGCGATGTGACGGAGACAACGACTGCAGGGACTGGTCGGATGAAGCCAACTGTACAGGTGAGATCAGGGCCATGTTCAAAAGGAGAACGTTGCACAACCTCCGTCTCTCTCTTAGTCTCTCCATCTCTCTCCCTCCCTCCCGGTCTCAGTGGGTCACCACACCTGTGAGGCCAGTAGGTTCCAGTGTCTCACGGGCCACTGTATCCCCAAGCGCTGGGTGTGTGACGGTGATGACGACTGTCAGGACAGCTCTGATGAGGAGCAAGCGCATTGCGGTGAGGACACACACACCCAACACGCGCGCGCATAGACACAGCTCTCTCTCTGCTTGACGCCAACACCCAGGGTGCTATGTCATTGTTACGACAGCGCTATGACAGTGTTCGGTCGCCTTTATGGACGGTTCAAGCAAAGTGTTACCCAGATTTCCGTGGCACGGTCTTCGATAGAATAGCTTGGCACTAACAGATGCTGTGTTGTTGTTGACAGTGGGGGATCGCTGTAATGGCTTCCTGTGTTCCAACGGCACCTGTCTGCCTGCCAGCGCACACTGCAACGGAGTACAGGACTGCCCAGGGGGCGCCGACGAGCAACACTGTGGTGAGTGACCAACGGAAACTGCAGACAGTTTGTATGTTGTTTTTCGCCCCCAGATGCACTTTGGTCTTTCGAAAAACGGAAACGTTTTGAGGGCTTTTGTCACGGACTGGTTTTTGTCATCAATACATTCACCCGAGGTTGTTTAAGAATATCTCAGCCGTATATCCCATTGTAATATAGTAGTACTGTGTGTGTGTGTCCTCCTTGCAGATCCCCTGTGTACGCGCTACATGGATTTTGTGTGTCAGAACCGAGCCCAGTGCCTGTTCCAGTCTCTTGTGTGTGACGGCACCAAACACTGCGAGGACGGATCCGATGAGGACGTGGCCTACGCCGGCTGCTGTGAGTCCTTCTCCACTAACCCCACCACTACTATCGCAGAAAACACTACATCTGCAACAGTCACTAAATACATTTGCTGTTACAAAGCCCAGGGTTTTTCTTCCTGAGCATGTGACCGGACCTGGGTCTTGTTCATATGAAATCCGTTTCAAAACACTGTGCAACGGAAAAGGAACACACATTCCTTATCTGCTTTCACTCCCTGTTTTCTCCACGACCCAGGAACATGTTTCGTTGGCTCAGGAACAACAAAATGAATGCATCGATACTAGAAAGGCATTGAAGTAAGTTGCTGTCGTTTGTTGTACTGATTGCCACCCGCCTCTCTAGCCACTCACCCTGAGTTTGAGAAGACGTGTGACGCCTACAACTTCCAGTGTGCCAACGGAGTGTGTGTGAGCCTGGGGTGGAAGTGTGACGGTATGAACGACTGCGGGGACTACTCTGATGAGGCCAACTGTGGTGAGTACACACTGTGTGTGTGTGTGTGTGTGCACGTGTCAGCCATGTACACTGCAGCACTTTATAAATGAATGTATCTAGAAATGAGATTATTCCTGAGTGTGTATATGTTTCAGGCTCCCCCACTGAGGGGCCAGGCTGCACACGGGACTTCCAGTACGAGTGTCGTAACGGGCGCTGTGTGCCCTCCTGGTGGAAGTGTGACGGAGAGAATGACTGCGGAGACTGGTCTGATGAGGCTCAGTGCACTGGTACTCACTCACTCACTCACTCACTCACTCACTCACTCACTCACTCACTCACTCACTCACTCACCACTCACTCACTCACTCTGTTATTCCTGCCAGATCTCTATGACCAAACCATTTGAAGTGTTATGGATATTTGAACCTCTTCCTCTCTCTTGTTTTCTTAGGTGGAGTCACGCCCCACACCCCTGCCCCAGGCCCATCGTCCTGCGCCCCTAACCGCTTCCACTGTGGCTCGGGAGCCTGTATAGTCAACTCCTGGGTGTGTGACGGCTACGCTGACTGTCCCGATGGCAGTGATGAGCTGGGCTGTCCCACAGGTGAACCACCGTCTCCATCTACACCAAAGGGCTTTCCACCTTAGCTACACAGCTCAGGACTAGTTATACAGCTGTATGTAGCTAGGTAGGGCCAGGATGGTTATTACTGAACATGTGACTTGACGAGAAAACACTTTGGAGCTATGTGTCTCCTTTCATTCATCTGCAGTGATTGGAAAATACTTGACAGGTGAAAACAATATGGTGGAAATTCATCATTAGACTAGTAAGACAGAGGGGCGCTGATTGGCTCGCTCGGATGCTTTTTCCGGTGAGAGAGTTTCAGATACGAATTGAAGGAATGTTGACGGGTGCACGGTGCACAGTTTTCGGATGCTGGAATTAGTTTGGACGAACGTGAAGCGATTCTTTTGATAATCCGATCTTATATAAAATATCTTGACTGGTTGTGTTCGTGCAACATAACAATGTAATACATTTTTGCAGTTAAATTACATGTCTTTACTTTAAAATCTATTTAAAAAAAATAGACGTAGGAAGTCCCATGAAAAAAGAAGCGTGCCTCCTTATCCAAAAAATCAGATGCCCATCAACTCATTTGTTCTGGCACTGGCCCTGTGGTTATGTTTTGTTTCCTAGGCACAGCCAACGGCACAGCCAACGGCACGGCGACACAGGCCCCGTGGCCCACCCACGCCCCTCCCCTGCCCCCTGGCCGCTGCAGTAAGAGCCAGTTCCTCTGCCGGAAGCCCCCCACCTGCATCCCCGACTGGCAGCGCTGCGACGGCCACCAGCACTGCCTGGACGGTTCGGACGAGGCCCACTGTCGTAAGTGTTACACACAGTGTGTGGATGACCTATGCTTCTCATAGGGCCTATGTCAGTCAGTCAATACACAGACGTGAGTGGGGACTTTCCAACTGGCCAAAAGGGTGAAACACGTAGCCACTGTAACGGTGTTTACTCATATAATGCACAAAATGTTGTAAGAAACACAGATCCACAGCAAGACAAAAACACTTGAACGTTGACGTTTCACTCGGCAGGCAAAGGAAACCTTCGAAAAGGAGATGTGGTTCTCACACTTGTTTCTCTTCCCCTTTTCTCTATTTCCCTTCGTCCTCGACTTCCCAACTCAACCCCCCCCCCCCCCCCCCCCCCCCCCCCCCTCACACTCTCTCTCTCTGATAGCTACACGAGGGCCTCTGACATGTGTTAACGGCACGCACTGCGCTGACGGGGAAGCCTGTCTGCTGGACGGTGAGAAGTGTGACGGCTTCATGGACTGCTCCGACCACAGTGACGAGGACAACTGCACCTGTGAGTCTTCAGTAGCCAGGCTTCTTCCGCACTTAAAGGGAGACTCGGGAATATGACATCATCCTGCTTTACAGACGTCAAAAAAAAACAGACTTCAAATCTGCCCAAGGAAGACTGCTTCTATTGGCTCTTGAAACAGAGCTAGTATAGTGGCAGTCCTGGCCAATTATAATGTTATTGTTTTTTATTTCAGTAAGCAGGAAGTGGCTCTGCTGTGTATTACGATGTCATATACTTTTAATGAAAATAATGTCACGCCCCAAATTCAATTTACATAAGCAAAGTCTTCACTCATCTTTTCACTTGTATCTCTCCTCTCTAACGTTTGTACTGGGGGTGGGTTTCTGACCTGTCTCTCTGTAGCCGACTCTCTGGTCTACAAGATCCAGAACCTGCGGTGGACGGCAGACTTCTCTGGTGCCATCACCCTCACCTGGTCCAGACCTAAGAACCTGCCCCTGGCTTCCTGCTACTTCCTCATCTACTACAGGTCAGCCAGTCAGTCTGTGTGTTTTGTGTGTGTGTCCAGGGCCAGCTCTAGCCTTTGGGGGCCCTAAGTAAGATTTGGTTGCCCCCCCCTCGTGACGGCAGAGAAGAATTTAAGTTTTAAAGTTAATTTCCTGCAGTGCCATGGGGCATAGAGAAAATGTTGCAGTTTTAAATCAAGTTTTCTGTAATTGTATTGCAATTCTACTAAGTTTTCCATGAAGCGGAGATGCAGATTAAAAGCTAATTCCCTGCAATATTACACATTTCACCATGACTTTGACATTAATATGATATCTGCGTCAGAATGACTAACAAAATCAATGGGGGCCCCCTGGAGGTCAGGGCCCTGGGCACGTGCCCTGTCAACATTCGGCCATGATTACTACAAGTTTGGCCGGTGGCCCCTAAGCGACTGCTTATGCACCTATGTGTCTAATTGTGTGTCTGACTGTGTGTATGTGTGTGTTTATCTATCTCTGCGTGCTAGGCTGGTGGGCACCCAACAGTGGACCTCTATGGACACACACAGCAACAAGAGCAGCTACACCCTGTCGGTGCTGAAGCCAGACACCACGTACCAGGTGAAGGTTCTGACCCAGTGTCTCAGCAAGCAGCACAAGACCAACGATGTGTTGACCCTGCGAACGCCCGAGGGATGTGAGTACTGTCCCGTGTACACCACACGACTTTCCAAATCCTAACACCACTGAGCCTCTCACGTCAAACAGCCGTTTGTCCTGTAGTTTCTTGTCTTGATGACACAGACGGAGGATCACACACTACGAGATTCTTCTCTTGGTCGCGATGATTCTCGGTACCACGCTGTCTCGCGACAACAATGATGTGGTTAGATTGTTACTGTAGCTTGAACAAGCTGTGGCGCAAAGCAGCCTCAAGTACCATTTTCAGTCAGACGTTCGTACATTTTGAATTGAACAACGTTGCTTGTGGCAAGCTCTCATTGGCTATCGCTGATCACCGTTCATTAAATGGAGGTGGAGGGGAGAGATGAGAGGGGGGTGGGTGTTGGGGAGGGGAGAAAGGGAAAGAGAAGGGAGAGAGCGAGGGAAAGGTAAGAGGGAGCAAGACACACAATCGTTTCACTGTGTCTGTTCACAGCAGAGGATCTGTCGAAGGCGTGATTTCACACATTGTCCATGTGTTTTAGTGTGGTTGTTTTTCACACCCGAGTTGAATGCACTGCCTGTTAGTTGCTCGGCTAACTGATGGGCAAAAGGAGTAACAAAAGGAATAGGAATGTAGATTTAGGATAATTATCCAGTACCCAGATTAAGCCTACCCCTGGATTGAAAGGCATGCTCAATGGAGGATCTCTATCGAGAGGGTCTTGGAAATACCCATTATCACTTTTATATCACTTTTGAATTGTGTGGCCTGCCTGCAATAGTGTTTTAAGCTATGAATTGAATATTATGGTGGATTGACAGTTCGTAATGGTTGTTGCAGTGCCCGACCCCCCCAGAAACCTGCAGCTGTCATGTGACAACGGAGAGGACGGCATGGTGGAGGCCTCGTGGAGCGCTCCGGACAAAGCCCACGGACTGATCCGGGAGTACATTGTGAGTTAGCCTGCCCAGACACTGTTGTTTCCTCTGGTAAAACTTAATAACTGCCTCTCCATTCTTAGTGTCATGTCCTGAGCAGTAAGAAGAGATGGAAACATATGACCATCCAATGGCTTTGAGCGGGTGCTGGATATCAAAGTTAATGTTCATCAGCAAAATATGAAAGACTCCACACACTGCGATGTGGGTTTATTATTAACATGAACAATGTTTCAAACCTGTTCTGTTTCTCTCTGTCTGTGTGTGTGTGTGTGTGTGTGTGTGTGTGTGTGTGTGTGTGTGTGTGTGTGTGTGTGTGTGTGTGTGTGTGTGTGTGTGTGTGTGTGTGTGTGTGTGTGTGTGTGTGTGTGTGTGTGTGTGACAGGTGGAGTACAGTGAAAAAGGTGTGGAGTGGTTCTCTCAGCGAAGCACTGGCAACGGTGTGGAGGTCAAGAACCTACAGCCCAGCACTCTGTACAAGTTCAGAGTAAGAGACCTGTCTTTCAGAGCAGCTTCATAGTGACATTTGACTTCATGACATGAAGGTAACGTGAGCTCTTAGAATTGTTGAGTCGTGAGCCTGTCTGATGGGTTGTAAAACCTGTGTGTTTTCAGGTGGCAGCAGTGACGGGTCGAGGTATGGGGAACTGGACTGAGGTTAAATCCATCATCCCCAAGAAAGGTATGACAGAATCTCTCATGATCATTGCCTGACAATTTATAATATGGCATGATGATAGTTTTGATACATTTGACAAATTCTCTAATCCAGGGTTTCTTAAACTATGGGTCAAGACCAAAAGTGGGCCCTGGGCATGTGAGAGGTGGGTCGCAAGTTATAAGAATGCTTCTATAATCACACGCTATTTCTTTTTCGTTTGGGTTGTAGAGATTTGGGTCACCGGAGGATGGTGGATTTCTTATTTTGGTCTGGAGCTGTGGCAGGAAGCTTAGTGGTTAGAGTGTTGGGCCAGTAACCGAAAGGTGACAAGCTGCTGACAAGATAAAAATCTGTCGTTCTGCCCCTGAGCAAGGCAGTTAACCCACTGTTCCCCGGGCGCCGAAGACGTGGATGTCATTGAAAGCAGCCACCCCCCGCACCTTTCTGAATCAGAGGGGTTGGGTTAAATGTGGATGACACATTTAATTATTTAATTTGAAAGCATTCAGTTGTACAACTGACTATGTATCCCCCTTTCCCTAATCCTTCATTGCGCTTCCTCTACTGTTTGCATTGTGGAGATTTACAGTGTTCTATCGCCCTCTGCTGGCCGCCAGTATGTAGTTGTCTTATGTATTGGAGCTGATGCTTATTGTGTCTCTCTCAGCTCTACCACCCCCCTCAGTTATCACCGATAGCATCACAGAAGACTCGATGAGCCTATCTTTCAGCTTTAACTCCCAATATGAGGTCAGTTGGTGGCGTGTGTGGGTGTGGGTGTGTATGTGTGAGTTGGTGCTTATGTGTTCTAACTTGCCCTATAATTCTGCCGTTGTTCCGTGGGTGTGTGCAGGTGAGGCAGTATGTGGTGGTGCTGTCCTGGGTGTTTGATGCTCACGTGAAGGAGAGCAGGAACTACACTGTGCGAGGCAGCATACTGAAAGGTAGGCCCCTGTCTGCCTCTAGTGTCCACACATTTTCGACAATTAAACAGCAAGTGTTTTTCAAACACATAACTTCATATGCATCACATACACACACTTCTGTGTTTTCAATATCCAACTCTGTTGGTCTGTCTGTCTCTGAATCTGCCTGTACACTTGCAGCTGCCAACCTGACCACGGGGACCATCTACGAGGTGGCTGTGTGGGCGCAGACCGGTGTAGGAGACAGCCCCACAGCCCTGTCCCGCCAGCAGACCAAAGGCACCCAGCCGGAGCCTCCCCTCCTCAAGGCCCGGGCCCTCAACCAGAGCTCTGTGGACTGCAGCTGGACTGTAACCGGATCCCCTGCACAGGTAACACCGGCACAGCATGACAGCTACTGTATCACAGACATGGGTCATGTTCATTAGGGCACACAACGGAAAACATCATTCAACTTTTTGGGACTGAAAATGTCAGGTAGTCCCTATCCGTTTTCTTCTATTTGGTGCCTAATGAGCATGACCCTGGGTTTAAGTAGTATCTGTAGTATACTTTCAAATGCTTCAGGCATTTGATTGAGCCTGTCTTGAGTGCCTGATGGGCGGGGTTTGCGCTCTTCCATTGGTTCCAGGCAAGATCAATTAAGCGAGTCCCCACAAGCAAAATATAATAAGGAATTTCATAGATGAGTCATAATTGATGGGATGTTTAAAGCGATTGTCCAGATGCTCAAAGCTCTTTCCATTGCTACTGTGAGGCGCGCGGCTGGAGTAGGACAGCTCCCTGTGCAGCCAGTGATGTACTGTGTGGTTGTTGTCTGTCTGTACAGGTGTACGGCATCTTCTTTGCCACCTCCTTCTTGGACCTGTACCGCAGCCCTCACAGTGTGAACACCAGCGATAGCAGCCGGACCGTCACCGTGGACAGTGATGAGCAGTACCTGTTCCTCGTGAGTTCACACCCTTATTCCTCTTCACCCTGGTTCCTCTCTCAGTGCCTCAGATACAGAATCAGAAAACTTTATTGACATCTTACCCAAGATTCCGTTTTAAACTGTACTGAACTGTAAAATGATTGACTTCAGAAAATCTGCTCACAGTTAACCTATGTGTGCATTTTTGGTTTCTAAAGAACAATATCTGTGTGTGTGTGCGTGCGTGTGTTCACTTGTGTGTGACAGGTGCGGGCCATCTCTCCCTACCTGGGCCCTCCCTCGGAGTATGCGGTGGTTAAGATGATTCCCAACGAGCGGCTTCCTCCTCGTAACCTGCACAAGGTGCGCGTTGAGAAGACCCAGGCGATGTTGAAGTGGCAGCCTCCCTACGACTCCCCCAGCGCCCCTCTGGTAAGGTCATCCTCACACACCCTCGAACGTCAGCCCTTTCCGATGCATTTTGTCTGGTTCCTGGGTTAAAGTGATAGTTAACTTTTTTTTTAAAGCGAGTTGAAGCTTAAACTTCAAAACAGACCCAGAGTGTGGATTGCAACTCTCTCCTTGTCCATAGACTTCTTTCAGTGTATGGAAACTCTGTTTGAGAATTGAGTGAACTATCCCTTAAATAAAACCTCTAAAAACCTGACTGACCAGGTAATATACAGTACACCTGATATAGTAACATGAACAGTTGTCCCACACAAACCATAAACCTGTGTGTCCATGTCTGTATCTCAAATGACACCCTATTCCCTTTTAAGTGCACTACCTTTAATAATCAATAAAGTTTGATTTGGATGTGTCCGTCCCGTGCAGACGTACGCGGTGCACCTGAAGGACGTGGTGCGTAAGACCGAGAGCAGCTACAAGCTGACCACCCAGAACAACACGGTGGAGTACTGCCTCAAGGACCTGGAGCCCGGTGGACACTACAGCGTCTCCGTCCGCCTGCGCAACATGAGCAAGGAGGCCAGCTATACGCTCAACACAAGTACGGCCAGGTCCTCTTTATTGCAGTCGACGATCAGTTTTCTTTCCCACAATGCCCGGAGAGGAGTTAAAACATCTCAGGGGTCATGTTAGTGAGATGTAGCGATCTTCTGGGATGTGCAGCCCGACTGCAATAGAGATAGACAACCTGGAACGCCCCCACCGTCTGTTATATAGTGGCTGGGGACTCGTCAGGGCTTCTTGTATATTAAAGGAGTTAAAGGTAGAGCGTCAACAGATCTGGGGAGACCACGTTCAAAACCCAATGGGGATTGTTTTAACATGAACATAATTGTATGAATGTTTGATGTCAAAGTTGTTTCCTTCTTCTCTGCGTGGACATAGTGCCCCTGCCTGCTCCAGAGGCTCTGAAGATCCTGACGGAGAAAGACCACGTGTTCCTCTTCTGGAAGAGTTTGGCCGTGAAGGAGAGGAGCTTCAATGAGAGCAGGGTGAGGGACAGCTATCTCTCCCTGTGATGACAGATTAACCCCACTGTCTTTTAGTTCCTCTGATATTCACCATCAATGTCTGTCTGTCTGTCTGTCTGTCTGTCTGTCTGTCTGTCTGTCTGTCTGTCTGTCTGTCTGTCTGTCTGTCTGTCTGTCTGTCTGTCTGTCTGTCTCTCTGTCTGTCTCTGTCTCTGTCTCTGTCTGTCTGTCTGTCTGTCTGTCTGTCTCTGTCTCTGTCTCTGTCTGTCTGTCTGTCTGTCTGTCTGTCTGTCTGTCTCTGTCTGTCTGTCTGTCTGTCGTCTGTCTGTCTGTCTGTCTGTCTGTCTGTCTGTCTGTCTGTCTGTCTGTCTGTCTGTCTGTCTGTCTGTCTGTCTGTCTGTCTGTCTGTCTGTCTGTCTGTCTGTCTGTCTGTCTGTCTGTCTGTCTGTCTGTCTGTCTGTCTGTCTGTCTGTCTGTCTGTCTGTCTGTCTGTCTGTCTGTCTGTCTGTCTGTCTGTCTGTCTGTCTGTCTGTCTGTCTGTCTGTCTGTCTGTCTGTCTGTCTGTCTGTCTGTCTGTCTGTCTGTCTGTCTGTCTGTCTGTCTGTCTGTCTGTCTGTCTGTCTGTCTGTCTGTCTGTCTGTCTGTCTGTCTGTCTGTCTGTCTGTCTGTCTGTCTGTCTGTCTGTCTGTCTGTCTGTCTGTCTGTCTGTCTGTCTGTCTGTCTGTCTGTCTGTCTGTCTGTCTGTCTGTCTGTCTGTCTGTGTGCTCGGTGTCTCTCCGCAGGGCTACGAGGTGCACGTGTACGACAGCCTGTCCAACTCCTCCGTGCTCCTGGGAAACACCACGGAGACCTTCTTCCGGATCAGCAGCCTGCTGGCGGGCCACAACTACACCTTCTCTGTCCAGGCCCGCTGCCTGCTCAACGGACAGCTGTGTGGCGAGTCCGCCCTGCTGCTCTACGACCAGCTGGGACAAGGTGAGAGGGGGAGGATAGGAAGTTACGGGACACATTTACTAAGATTATGCATAAATCCTAAACGTCGGTTTCAGTAACAATGTGTGGTGACATTCATACAACAGAAGGATATGAGTTATCACTCTCAATATGGTGATAGTTTTCTGGGTGAATCTTACTTCATTAATCAACTTTGTGAGATAAAAGTATATCAAGAATCTCTCATAATGGCTCCCTCATGTACTGTATGCACAATGTCAGTCAGTGAATGTCACTCACCAGGTACCCCCCCCCCCTCTCCCTGCAGGTCCCAGCGAGGCAGTGCGGAGCTCGGGTCAGTCAGGGGACATGGCAGTAGTGGTGGTGCCGGTGCTGTTCCTGCTGCTCCTGGGGCTGTGTGGGGGCCTGGTGGTCCTGTACCTGAGGCACCGCCGCCTTCAGAACAACTTCACTGCCTTCGCCAACAGCCACTACAACTCCCGCCTGGGCTCGGCCATTTTCTCCTCTGGGGACGAGCTGGGTAAGAGTCCTTGGTTAAGTTCTATATCGAAGTATCCCCACACATCCGTAGTTGCGTTGCTCCCTTGTTTTGTGCTCCTGTGCAGGACGCTTGTTGTTACTGTTGACCGTGACTGTTGTAATGGAGGTTGATGTTATCAGTCTACACTGTGTTGAACTTGAACCATGCTGTCTTTATTTGTAGATCTGACACCCATAGATCATCCCTCTCTATGTCCAACTGATTGGCACGGCTTTTGATCAAACATTTCCAGGGCCTGGAGTTTCTCCTGACCGTGTGACCTGACCATAAAAACTCTGGTCCCCAGTTAAAGGCTGTGCTACTAGGGACCGTATTTTGTCCCTGTCAGGCCCCATGGTCCGGAGAAACTCCTGGCCCCACTCACAAACCACATTTTTGCATGATCCATTCTGATGCAACTATCATGTCCTTCTTCCCTCCTCCGTTCATCTCTCTTCCCCCCCCCGTCCTCCTTAAAGGTGACGATGACGAAGACGCCCCCATGATCAGCGGCTTCTCAGACGACGTTCCCATGGTGATAGCGTAGTGGGACCACCCCTTCACGTCGTCTTCTTCTTTTCCTCCCGATCACTCTACTACACACTCTGCCCTGCCTGTCCCAACCCGTCACCTACATGCCGGTGCCCATGTGGTATGACAAAAGGTCAAGAAAGAAGGTGCGCCAACACTTTCGTCAACCAACCCACTCCGAGAAAAAAAGTCTTGTTGGATTCAGGATCAAAGGAAGAAAAAGTGAAGCGCAACGAGAGATATTTTTAAAAAGAAAAATAGGATGCACTTTTTTTTGGATGCGCAATAACTTATTTTTTTATACATAATATATATATATATATATATATATCAGTCAAATGACTTTGTTGAGCGGGAACTGATGCTAACTGTGAAGGATTGTGAGTTTGTCAGGCGAGTCGCGTGTTCGAGAAAATCCCCTTTTGAATTACAAACTCACTCCATAAAGAACTGTTCATTGCTTGAAGCCAAAATAAGCACCTAGCAAAAAACATCCAATGCAGAATAAACACACGTATAGAAATAAAATATACATCTAATACTGTATAAGTAAAATAATATATATATGTTTTACAAAGAAATCCTTCATAAAAAGAGTTAGGAACTCAAGCTCTCGACACAGCATAAATGAACTTATTCTTCATGGTATTTATTCATGGTACGTTGTTCAGTGTCCGTACTGAAATCGATCTAAATATGTTGCTCTCTGTTGGAATGAGATCACTTTAATCTGTTGATATTTGGTTTTGAAACTGTCCATTAGCCTAAACACAACAACTGGTGTCCGAGTAGCCATCCAACGAGTAGCGATTAGATGAAATCGATGGCACCATGCTGTGTCTTATAGATCCATGTTCCTCCTATCACCAGCACAGGAGTGGCTGTAGTCAACTCAGCAGTGACAATAGTACCCAAAAGTTACTCCCGTTTACCGTGATATTAACTTCAGCTCGATCATTCTGTTGTTTCTCTACTTGCAATGCTGCATCGATAATGCCGTAGGTGGATCTATAGGAAAATAGTTCGATTTGAATTGGTTTTATCAGGACCAACGTGTTGTAAATATGATTGTTATTCAAATATTATTACGCCCAATTAGCTGCCGTTAGTTTGTAGTGTTTGGAACGTTTGTCTCTGATGTTCTCAGGGAACTGGGTCTTTGTCTGGTCTGACACTGGCGTGGTACCGTCACCTGAGTCTTTCGACCAACACTCGGGAACCCTCACTGAGGTACTATAGTAACCCTAGGGGCGATAATGAGCATGATGTTGTAACGATGTCATTTTATGGTTGTAAACTGGTTTTCTGGTTGAGAAAGAAGTTACAAAACCAGATTACAAGGAACTTGTCTCTGTTACAACAAGAAAAGGATGTATTTTTCATGACGAGAGCAAGATGTCATGGGAAAGACGTCACATTTTGGTTGTTGTGGTTTGCTGTAATTCTTCAACAACAAAAAATGTATACTTCTAATCTACAACCTGATGATAATGTCATTTAAAGACATAATGACGTAATGGACACCACTTTTGCTTGCTGGGATAGCAGTATGATGTTTAGGTCACAGTGAGGGGGACTGAGTCCAGCTCTGTCTCACTGTGTAGCCAAATGCTTCACGTCAATAGGATGTGACAAGCTTAAGAATATGTTGTTTTATTTTTCCCTTTCCCATCCTATTGTGTAGTCATGAAACGTGTATTTTCGTCTATGCTAAAGAGCCATTTCAAGTTGATGTAAGGTACGATGCTTGTAATCATTGACCTGTTTTTTGGTTTATTTGTACATTTGTTCATGAATGTATTTTATATCTGTGATTTAATGGCTTTGAGGCGATGTGGAACCCGGTCACGTTACTAGTCACCCCCCCCTTCTACCCCCCCCTCGTGTGAAATGGATACATTCACAGTACTCTCACTTTTTAAAGCCAAAAAATGTGGTTTACCCCTATACTCTTGGAAGAAAGACTGGAAAATGGGTTTTTGATAGTGTCTGACTGTAGACTGGTTCAGGGCAGACATCGTGCCCCCAGGCACCAGGACCACGTTCCCACCTCCATTCCCCTGGCCCACTGTGGGGGTGATGTTTTGACGTTCTTCTACGTAAGGTACTTGTGATTCTATCTCCCCCTTTTCTGCTTTCCAGGCCTTAAATAGTGTTAATACTGTTTCTTTTTGGTGGACTTCGATTTGCCACATATGCCTTATTAGAAAACACGTTGCGTTCGTATGTATGTACTGTATTTATGACGACACAAGTGCACACCCACACTCACAATACACTTACACAATGCTAAAGAGAATGATCTGTACTGAAGAGAGAGCAGTAGAAGTCGTTTGTTGTTGCTCTATACAGGTCACTACTCCTGTCTGCATTGGCTGTTTAAACAAGGCACATATCTAAAGCCCCCTGATGGATTTTATCTCATGTAGTCCCAACTTTTGACAATTGTGCAAAATATCATTCTTGATTATTGTGTGACCGTTTCAATCCCTAGCCCCTCCCAATGTAGACCTTTTGTTTGTTTTCTTCTGTAAAATAGTATGCTTAAAGTTTTTGCACAGAATATAATGTTGGACACCGCCATATTTGAATATGTTGATCTTGCTTGCTTATGGGGGTCGCAAGGACGTGAGATGTTTGCGGTACAGTGTGAAGAGTTTTTAAAACCACTTATACTGAAATAAACTCACTGGAAATGTGGCAAAGCCTCGTTTTCCTCTTCTTTCGCAGAGGGGATGGATAGACAAAAGCAACAACACTGAAGATCTCTGCTTTCTAAAAATGTTTATTGAATTATTTTGTAGTTTACTTTGCCGTCTTTAGTCGATGTCCTTCCAACTTACAAATGTTTTTGATAGACATAAACACATCTCCCATCGATCACACACAGTGGCTCAGAGTCTCCTCCAAGGCCCTTAACAAAGTGAAGGCAAACTCATGGCCTTGGTTAACCACATAATGCTATGAGTAAGTCCTACAGTATTTGGCAGCGCGAGACAGGAAGGAGTACGTGTAAACAGTGAGGTGAAGGGTGTGTCCGTAGAGGCTTTAGAGTACGGATGTCCTGGAGATGAACTGGGATCAGTCTTTAATCAGGCCACTCTCACTGTGGTTTTTGACTCGCGTCTCCTCTTTGCACCCAAAACATTCTGGGGCCGGCCAAAATCTCCTGGCCTTTTCATCCTCCCTCCTTCCTCCAGTCATGCAGAACGACCACAGCACCACTGACGCTCGTAGGGTTTTATGACTGTTGAGTGAAGGGCATTGTCCACACTCTCAGGGGAACTTCTGGGAAAGAGACGGAGGGGGAGAAACGATCGGTGAGGTCATTGCAACTTTTATGCAGGCTGCAGAATTCCCCAGACAGCTCTATGATTAAGTAGAGGCAGGTGTGCTTCTCAGAAGAGTAGCCCGTCAAGCTGGACGTTTTGAAGGTACAAAGTACAGTAATCAATGGAATAGAAATAGAAAAGAACAACACGATAAGCAGAGCGAAAGAGAGGAATGTCTTTGTGTTTTTAATCCACGTTTAAGTGCCACTTTAATCAAGTGTACAGATTGATTTTGGGGGGGAAGTAATTGTATACTTAAATAGTGCTGTTCATGATTTTACTAAGTTTATTTCAACAAGGTCATTAGCAAGAGGCTCTTTACACTTCGATGTGTCATGCTTTCAGTATATCAACAGCAGGTCAAACTTCATAAATATTGTAAGACTTAAAGACACTATGGAAGTTGAATTCCTCTGCTTACAGGGAGGTTGGGTTAAATGCGGTAGACACATTTCGGTTGAATGCATTCAGTTGTGCAACTGACTAGGTATCCCCTTTCCCCAATTGTTTGTTAAATGTTGACTTGACTGTTGGCTGTATGGTTCATATACAGCACATTATCACATACATAATATTTATATCATAAGAAGGTGTGCTCCTTTCTGTCCAATGAGGTATTTCTAGAAAAATGATTTTGTCCACTTAGGCGACCCCTTTTGGCTCAAGAGCGCCCCCAGAGGCAAAGGTTATTGTATGGCCTCATCTTTAATTAATCTCTTTCATTCCTTTGCACCAGATCTTTTTTGTGTGTTTCACCTGAAAAGAACCCTCTGACCTTGCCAAAATAAATGCCCCAAAACAGTTAATAATCTTGGGACTTCAAACAACACTGATATAGTACAGGGCATTAAATCCTGACAGGGACATTATCATATATTGCCCAAAGTGTAACCAACAGGCCTGTCTCCCTCAACAAAAATACCCTGTCGGGAAGCGCTGTTAGAGGTGTTTGCTCTGTCTCCTGTCTCTTATTTCTCTGACTAAACTCGTCTGGTTGTGTTTATTTTCAGATCTGACTCGTCCTAGTCAACCACAGACAGCGGACCCAGACATGCTGTGCTCGGATGAATCCAAGTATATTTGTTGTGTAGGTTACAGATGCTTTTAAAAACTCTTTTAAAACAGCGCCCAATGACGATGCACTGTGACAGACTGCTCTCTTTCTTTCTCTCACGCTCTGTCACTCGCTCTGCTCTAAAAAGAAAGTCTGCTCCTTTCTTAAGTAGCTAAGACGTACTAAAGTGAGCTGCCATACACCACTCCATTCTCATCTGTCCGTCAAATTCTGAGGGCAGCTCAGACAGAGCAGTGACACCACGGAGTGTCATGTTTTCTGCAGTCAGAAAGGCTCCCTCTGTGGCTCACTTAACTGTTCACAGTAACTGTGCCCTTGGCTTTTTTTGTGCCTTTTTTAGAGTATAGGGCACCATTTGGAATCCAGACAAGCTCTTCTTCCTTCGTCATGCTCAAGGCTACCACTAGAGGTCTCGCGTGTTTGGTTTCTGTGCTGTCAGAGAAAGACCTGCTTGTTGAAGAAGTTAATTCCTCCCTTTCTCTGACTTAATGTTATTTTCTAGTGAATAAGTAATTAATCTCTTTCCAAATTACTATCACTGTTTATTTGAATACCGGATGTCAATGCACTGAGATAAAACTACGTTCAAGATTTGTGACCATCAGTTATAGATTGGAATATTCCACATCATGGTATCACTATCGACCTTTGCAGCCAACAATAATCACTAAACAGGGCTTAAATAAATGATCCCAAACGTAATCTGCCAGGCCCTGACCCTCTTCAACTGGTGAAATGTCATGTCAGTCACAGATTTGTCTCCCTCCCCTCCCCCCCTGTGGAGTGGACAAGGGCCAGTTGTTCTGTTGGTGACATGTCAGTGCATCGGAGGGAGCAGCGTTGAGGTTGTGGCCTCATCAGCCCCAGCAGAGGCAACAGGGGGCTCCAGTGTATACTGCAGCCAGGAAACGGCCCTGGACCTGGGAGGATGATGAGCAGATGCTGGGGAGGGGGGGGGGGGGGGGGGTTGGAGTTGGGAGGGTGAACGGGGAAGTCTGGATAAACAGCCCGTACTGTCATGGCCAGGCAGCGTTCACCGTACACAGCACAGACTGGACAGTGCAGAACACACACACATCCCAACGTTGTTTTTAAGCCAACGTTACCTAGTTCACAAATGTGCCCGTCACAGTTTCGGATGAAAATCTTCAGATTAACAATAGTCAGCCCCATATATAGTCATTTTCCTGGCACCATGGTTCTGAGACTCCCACATTGCTTCTGGTAAGTACTCAAACAACCCTGTTACAAAGTCCTGTAGCCTACAGTACCCCTCTATCGGGCCTCAGGTCGCTAAGGATTCCCACTGGCCAGAGATTTGGGAGGAGGAAACTTGAACAAGTGTTTATTTCTCAGCCTGGAATCTCCTCCAGCAGAGGGCATGCTTGATATAACAACATCTGTGTTGCCTCCTCAACAAGCCATTTATTACTGCCACATTACAGTGTTCCAAGACCCAATCAAACTGATAAACATCATTAGTCAACTCCCTTGTCGAATCCTCTTGTATAGAGAGGTGAATGACTGCAAAAGCAAAGAGAAAAGTGTAGTGTCCTGTATGCTGGGAAAGAAAGACTTCAGATATGTGTGGTCCCATAGAGCAGCATAGATGTATAGTCGAGAAAGAAGGGAGATTTCTTGTTTAGTCACAATTATGTTTTTTTATTGTATGATACAGGCTATATTACCCTTTAAATTAATAGAACTTCAAGTTACCAACATTTGTCACTTTATTAGAATTATACGTAATGTACAAAGTAGTGTGGATATATTTGATACATTTAAACATAACACAACTGTGAGACAGTACTATTCATGGCATAATTGCACGCAAAATTACCAAGTTAAAAGTAACAATCCGCAGTCTTTATTTTAAGATGACAATATCATACACATATCAATACAATTTCTGACCAATATAATAAAACAATACACCACTGCAGTTATTGAATTTAAAACTACAAATCTAGGCTACCAAGAACACATCGGAGTTCAATTCAGAAGATGGAAACACGACATCGGAGTCACTGCTTCCGTTTTATTCGTTTGACTGTTAGTTTTGCTGTGAAAGCTCTCAGTCGACAAAAAATGAGGGAAACATCAAGAGAATGGAGGAAGCTATGGCTAAGCGCGTTGTGGTAGCATTACGACGACAGAATCCAATTGGCGGGAAGAGTGAGCCTCTCGTGTATGTCCATGATAACATGTTTACACGCTGCGTGGCTATACGTCCCCATGAACACACACACACTGAGTCATCATCTATATGACACCGCAATATATATGACACCGTGCCCTTCCTTCATGAAGGAGAGTTCCTCCCCTACCATTATGAGACCTTTAGACACTTCCCACAGTGGGCTCTATCGTGGCCAATCCAATCAGAGGACCATGGAGGCTCCTGAGTACAACTCAGTTGGAGGTCTGTGACGGGCAGTGAACAGTGTGTGTGTCGGTGTGTGGTCTCTACAGCCACTTGACCAGAGGAAGAGAGTCCACCTTACTCACTTCCCAGGGGTCAAGAGGTCCCTGACCCACTGATTGTTTGGGAGCTAAAA
Organism: Oncorhynchus gorbuscha; assembly: GCF_021184085.1. NCBI lineage: Eukaryota > Metazoa > Chordata > Actinopteri > Salmoniformes > Salmonidae > Oncorhynchus > Oncorhynchus gorbuscha. The sequence goes on from NC_060185.1 coordinate 40,086,686, forward strand.
GGTCAATAGGCTGGTCACTGGTGGCTGCTCAAGGTCAAAGACAGGCTTTTGATAGAGAAGGCAGGCGTTGTGGACAGCAAGCCACGGCCATTATGATCTATTGTGAGCCAATTTGGTAGGGGGAACTCATAGGCACTTTTCCTCCGAAAAACATTTCGATGTCCAGGTTGAAAGAGAGTTATCCTTGTGGATATGCCAAGATAATGACATTTTAACTTGCATCAAAGAGTGCCTTGGTATTGTTTTTAGTATGGAAACTTCTGTTTCAGTAGCTACTGTAGGTTTTCATCCATTTGGTGAAACATTTTCAAGTGAAGATTCTAATATTCACATAAAAAGAGATGTACATTTTACAGGCGGCGGTGTGTTTCCGTCAAATTGGCTTGTTGCGAATTAAAAGCTGTGCATGATTATGAAGTGCACATAAAAAACACTTTGTCGTTAGGACCACACAACATCGCATCATGTGACATTTCTCTGACGGTGAATGATGCTCAACTTATTTTAAGTTCTTGGCTAACAGGTCTGAGTATCTGTGTACCCTACCAAGTGGGCAAAATTTGGCACAGAACATCATAATGATGTTGCTTTGTAAGTCGCTCTCGATACGAGTATCTGCTAAATGACTTCAATTGGAAGATGTCATTTCTGGTTGTAACTTGTTTTCAATAGATATGCCTCACCAGATAAGATGTGTAAAAAAACATCCGCCTTATGTCATTGCAACCAGTTCTGCCCACTGGGTAAAGTGTTGGGTGAACATTAGCATTAGTATTCAAAGCAGATGACTGCTGGGACTGTCCAGCGTGTGTGTGTGTGTGTGTGTGTGTGTGTGTGTGTGTGTGTGTGTGTGTGTGTGTGTGTGTGTGTGTGTGTGTGTGTGTGTGTGTGTGTGTGTGTGTGTGTGTGTGTGTGTGTGTGTGTGTGTGTGTGTGTGTGTGTGTAGGATGCTGAAAGCCAAGTTCAAGCTTTCTTTGCTTTGGGAGACGAGTAGATTGACCTCGTCAGAGAAACACATGGGATTGTGCTGCTGGTGGTTCAGGTAGAATATTCTGGGTATTGGTCCATTCCAACTTTCATGCCCTTGAGGTGTATTTTAGTGTGTGCCTGTTTCTCCCCCTTATGATGTTTTGGAAATTTTAAACATAACCCCCCACCCCACTCTAGACACTTACCAGATGTTTGACTGTAACCTTTGTATGTTCGTTTTTTCACCTTCCTTTATGGCCAGGGTTTCATTCAAAGATTAGTTGGCTCTTATTGTCATGTAATACTGATTTATATTATGCCAACTCTAGGGAGTTAACCACTCCTTAGTGTGGAACATGTGTGATACCTATGGTTTTCAGGGAATACAAATGAGGCAAATAGCACCCTTGCATTCTCAATATTTCTAATATCTCCCATTTACTACCAACACACACACACACACACACACACACACACACACACACACACACACACACACACACACACACACACACACACACACACACACACACACACACACACACACACACACACACACACACACACACACACACACACACACACACACACACACACACACACACACTTGACCTTTCCAATAAATATACCTTTCAATGCACTTCAGCCCGGAACTCTGCTACCATATTATTTGTGTCTGGATGGCTAGCACTGTCCTGGTGCTGTGTGGGGTTTAATTGGAGGATCATGTAGGTCTTTCTAGCCAATCGGAGAGATTGGTGCTGTTCCTCTCCTAGCAACAAGACTCCCTAGCTGTGCTGTGCTGCTAGCTAACTGACACCCAGATTAACTCGTTTTTTCCCTTTATTTTTCCTTTCAGTACGTCTATCTTTTATTCTTGTTATCCTTGTCAGTTATCATTCATCAAACATACTGTAGCCATCCACAAAATGTCTGGCCACAATATAAGTAACAGTAGACCTGAGGACACAGGTCATGACTTGGTGTGTGTCATAAGAGGCATCATTCACTAGTCTTTTCTTTGACTTGAGTGAAACTAAAATCTCATGTACAATTCATCTTTGTCATCATTTTCTGTCATTTCTTTAAAAGCGTTTATCATTGATACAAAGGGGATGACGTGAATGAGAATAGAGAAATTAAGTCATCTTCCAAGTGAAAAAGAGATGGGGAGATGAAACAATAGCCTGCGGTGCAGTTCATATTGTGAGATAAAACAATATCATAAGACAGAGAATCTTATTTATATCGCTGCAAAAATGACAGATGTATTTATTTTTGTCCATTTCTGTCTTAGATTCTTCCTCCAACTCCTATACCCTATATGCCTATAATGCATGTATTTTGACCAGAGCCCTATGGGTCCTGGTCTAAACCAGTGCACTTTATAGGGCATAGGGTACTATATGAGACTTCATTCGAGGTGTGCTACTATGCCGGATGGCGGCCACTATCATATTCTCTCCATGGCGACTGCTGACCCCTTTCAGTGCATACTTCCTAATAATAGCGGGCCTGGTAAGGTTGCTATGTTAAGTAAGGTGTCAATGAGGCTCCATCAGGACTGGGGCTAGCTGCCTATCTCCTCACAGAGTGGACAAGGTTGAGATGGCTTACCACCTACTAGCCCGTCTGCTGTTTCAGCATCAAGCTCTGGGATCAACCCTCAGCTCAACATACACACACACATGCGCACAAACACACGCATGAGTGACACAAGCCTACCAGACGAGCTAAATAACTTCTATGCTCGCTTTGAGGCAAGTAACACTGAAACATGCATGAGAGCATCAGCTGTTCCGGACGACTGTGTGATCACACTCTCTGCAGCCGTTGTGAGTAAGACCTTTAAACAGGTCAACATTCACAAGGCCGCAGGGCCAGACGGATTACCAGGATGTATACTCCGAGCATGAGCTGACCAACTGGCAAGTGTCTTCACTAACAATTTCAATCTCTCCCTGTCTGAGTCTGTAATATCAACATGTTTCAAGCAGACCACCATAGTCCCTGTGCCCAAGAACACTAAGGTAACCTGCCTAAATGACCACCAACCCGTAGCACTCACATCTGTAGCCATGAAATGCTTTGAAAGGCTGGTCATGGCTCACAACACCATTATCCCAGAAACCTTAGACCCCACTCCAATTTACATACCGCCCCAACAGATCCAAAGAGGATGCAATCCACACTGCCCTTTCCCACCTGGACAAAAGGAACACCTATGTGAAAATGCTATTCATTGACTACAGCTCAGCGTTCAACACCATAGTGCCCTCAAAGCTCATCACGAAGCTAAGGACCCTGGGACTAAACACATAGACTGTTCTCCCTGCTACCGCACGGCAAGCAGTACCGGAGCTCCAAGTCTAGGTCCAAGAGGCTTCTAAACAGCTTCTACCCACAAGCCATAAGACTCCTGAAGATCTAGTCAAATGGCTACCAAGACCATTTGTATCCCCCCCCCCCCCTACGCTGCTGCTCTCTGTTATTATCTATGTACAGGCACTTTAATTACCTCGACACCGGTGGCCCACACACACACATGCAGACATGGTTTCAATGTTACATATGTGCTTCACATATCTGCGTGGTACAACAGACAAACCATCTATCTACAGAAACAACCCAAATCCTGAGCACCATTAATAATACCAGCGTGCTTGGCAACTTAATGAAACAACCGTGAAGCGTGAGAAAGACTATAGACTTTTAAACCCCCTGGCTCAAACATGACCTCTTCCTCCCACTTCCACACTATTGGCCACTTACTCTGCCCTGGCCATGATTTAAGACATTAATACAGATTTGTTATTATTTGTAAATATTAGTAGATGGCTGTTGGCACTCTACTGAATCATTTTCACCTCTTTAACACTGCGTCTAAGTACATAGTTGTTTGCCAAATACCACAGACTCCCTTATGTAAGGTGGCCTACTAAGCACAAACCATATGTGCATGTACATGTACATTTACATTTACATTTAAGTCATTTAGCAGACGCTCTTATCCAGAGCGACTTACAAATTGATTAGTGTATACATATAGGTGTATAGTGTATATATATATATATATAGGTGATTAGTGTATATATATAGGTGTATAGTGTATATATATATATAGGTGATTAGTGTATATATATATAGGTGTATAGTGTATATATATATAGGTGATTAGTGTATATATATATAGGTGATTAGTGTATATATATATAGGTGATTAGTGTATATATATATATATATGTGATTAGTGTATATATATATAGGTGATTAGTGTATATATATATAGGTGTATAGTGTATATATATATATAGGTGATTAGTGTATATATATATAGGTGATTGGTGTATATATATAGGTGATTAGTGTATATATATATAGGTGATTAGTGTATATATATATAGGGGTGTATATATATAGTTAGTGTATATATATATATAGGTGATTAGTGTATATATATAGGGGATTAGTGTATATATATATAGGGGATTAGTGTATATATAGGTGTATAGTGTATATATAGGTGATTAGTGTATATACAGGTCTATAGTGTATATATATATAGGTGATTAGTGTACCCTGTATGTATATACATTGTTTTACACATATTGTAGATGTAAATGTCTCTTCTGCAATGTCATTAGTGCCTTTTTCACATAGCCTAAAATGTGAGGCTTCTGAGTTATTCTTTTTATTCTCCAATGTTACGGACATCTCCCCAGCATTGGACAAGGCTAGAGGTGTTCTGTAGCTACAGAGACTCCATGTGGCTTAAACCAATACAATCTCTTCCATGTGGCGAGAGTTTTATAGTAAGCCCCATTGGCATCTCTGAGGAGGGTACGAGTTTGAAATTGAGATGTTAACAGCACAGGCACAACCTACTGAGTCAATGTTTTGCTTGCATGAGCGTTTAATGTTCTTTTCCTGTGAACTCTTGTTTCTTTAGTCATTGCGAGGGTTCTCTGGTCTTCAGGAAAGAATGTCTGTCTGTCCGTCCATTTGTCAACACGCGACATTGGCGACACCTGGAACGGGGTGACTATGGACAGGCACAGTGTAGATCTTGTCATATCCTCCTGTGATTGAATCGCCCCCCCCCCAACCCCCCAGCACACGGTACCCTGGCAACATAAAAGTCACGTTTGTTGTTTGAACCGTGTGGCACCACTGATCACCTATTGTTCTGGCTCATTAATATCCGTTGCAAATCTGCTTATTCTCCAGATTCCATCAATATGACTCGGACAAAGGGATGGTTATTGCAGGGCCCTTCTGAGAACAAAAAACAAACAGAGGTTGCAAACGTGTTTCTTGATTCTCAGGAGCCCAAAACAATGGGATTCTTTGTGAGACAGTAGGGGGATTGATGGGTATCGTGTTTTGCAGTGTGGGATGGCTGCAGTGAGTCCACGTCTCTCTCTCCCTTGCTCTCTGGGTTGAACACAGCTTAGTAGCTGGCATTCAAGCCCTTTTTTAGTCCGTCTCACACACAATACCTAAAGCTAATGCTACCATGTTGGGTAAGGCTCTCTCCATCTAGGCTGCAAAGATGGGAAGTTGGGACTGACAAGATAGCAGAGAGGCTATAAAATGGCCAAAGATGAAAGCTTGAGTGTGAACCAAAAATACTTGGATAATTTTATTGTGTCATGTCATTTCCCCCCTCATTATTGAATGTGTCCAAAATGGCCTAATATAGTGCACTACTTTTGACCAGCACACTCATTTACGACACTCTGCCCCTAGATTTTGCCCGCCTGAAGTAGAGTATATTATGATAAATTGCAGGCCACACAACTTGCCTAGAGAGTTTTCAGCTATACTTTTCGTGGCTGTTTTATTTACCACCACAGACAGATGCTGGCACGAAGACCCACTCAGTCAGCTGTATAAGGAAATAAGCAAACAGGAAACCACTCACCCAGAGGCGGCGCTCCTAGTGGACGGAGACCTTAATGAAGGGAAACTTAAATTTCTACCAAATTTCCATCAACATGTTAAATGTGCATCCAGAGGGAAAACAATTCTAGATCACCTCTATTCCACACACAGAGACGCGTACAAAGCTCTCCCTCGCCGTCCATTTGGTAAATCCCACCACAACTCTATCCTCCGGAATCCTGCTTACAACCAAAAACTAAAGCAGGAAGCACCAGTGACTCGTTCTATAAAAAAGTGGTCTGATGAAGCAGATGCTAAACTACAGGACTGTTTTGCTATCACAGACTGGAACACGTTCCGGGATTCTTCCGATGGCATTGAGGAGTACACCACATCAGTCAGTGGCTTTATCAATAAGTGCACCGAGGACGTTGTCCCCACAGTGACTGTACGTACCTACCCCAACCAGAAGCCATGAATTACAGGCAACATTCTCACTGAGCTAAAGGGTAGAGCTGCTGCTGTCAAGGTGTAAGACTCTAACCCGGTAGCTTACAAGAAATCCTGCTATGCTCTGCGACAAACCATCAAACAGGCAAAGCGTCAACACAGAGCTAAGATTGAATAATACTATACCGGCTCCAACGCTCGTCTTATGTGGCAGGGCTTGGAAACTATTACAGACTACAAAGGGAAGCACAGCCGCGAGCTGCCCAGTGGCATGAGCCTACCAGGCTAAATCACTTCTATGCTCGCTTCGAGGCAAGTAAATGTAAAGTAACACTGAGGCATGCATGAGAGCATCAGCTGTTCTAGATGACTGTGTGATCACGCTCTCCGTAGCCAATATGAGTAAGACACAGATTACCAGGATGTGTGCTTTGAAAGGTTGGTAATGGCTCACATCAACACCATTATCCCAGAAACCCTAAACCCACTCCAATTTGCATACCGCCCAAACAGAGCCAAAGATGATGCAACCTCTATTGCACTCCACACTGCCCTTTCCCACCTGAACAAAAGGAACACTTATGTAACAATGCTATTCATTGACTACAGCTCAGCGTTCAACACCATAGTACGCTCAAAGCTCATCACTATGCTAAGGATCCTGGGACTAAACACCTCCCTCTGCAACTGGATCCTGGACTTCCTGACGGGCCGCCCCCAGGTGGTAATGGTAGGTAACAACACATCCGCCACGCTGATCCTCAACACGGGGGCCCCTCAGGGGTGACACAACAGTGGTTGATGACACAACAGTGGTTGATGACACAACAGTGGTAGGCCTGATCACCAACAACGATGACACAGCCTATAGGGAGGTGGTCAGAGACCTGATCGTGAGGTGCAAGGACAACAACCTCTCCCTTAAAGTGATCAAAACAAAGGAGATGATTGTGGACTACAGGAAAAAGAAGACGGACCATGCCCCCATTCTCATCGACGGGGCTTTAGTGGAGCAGGTTGAGAGCTTCAAGTTCCTTGGTGTCCACATCAACAACAAACTAGAATGGTCCAAACACTCCAAGACAGTCGTGAAGAGGGCACGACAATACCTATCCCCCTCAGGAAACTAAAAAGATTTGGCATGGGTCCTGAAATCCTCAAAAGGTTCTACAACTGCAACATTGACAGCCTCCTGACTGGTTGCATCACTGTCTGGTACGGCAATTGCTCGACCTCTGACCGCAAGGCACTACAGAGGGTAGTGCGTATGGCCCAGTACATCACTGCGGCTATGCTGCCTGCCATCCAGGACCTCTACACCAGGCGATGTCAGAGGAAGGCCCTAAAAATTGTCAAAGACCCCAGCCACCCCAGTCATAGACTGTTCTCTCTACTACCGTATGGCAAGCGGTACCGAAGTGCCAAGTCTAGGACAAAAAGGCTTCTCAACAGTTTTTACCCCCAAGCCATAGGAGTCCTGAACAGGTAATCTCAATGGCTACCCGGACTATTTGCCTTGTGTGCCCCCCAACCCCTCTTTTACGCTGCTGCTACTCTCTGTTTATCATATATGCATAGTCACTTTAACTATACATTCATGTACATACTAGCTCAATTGGGCCGACCAACCAGTGCTCCTGCACATTGGCTAACCGGGCTATCTGCATTGTGTCCAACCCACCACCCGCCAACCCCTCTTTTACTCTACTGCTTCTCTCTGTTCATTATATGTGCATAGTCATTTTTACCATATCTACATGTACATACTACCTCAATCAGCCTGACTAACCGGTGTCTGTATGTAGCCTCGCTACTTTTATAGCCTCACTACTGTATATAGCCTTTCTTTTTACTGTTGTTTTATTTCTTTACCTACCTATTGTTCAGCTAATACCTTTGTTGCACTATTGGTTAGAGCCTGTAAGTAAGCATTTCACTGTAAGGTCTACACCTGTTGTATTCGGCGCACGTGACAAATAAACTTTGATTTGATTTGATCTGCCCCTCACTGCCAACTTCCGAAGTGAATGAAAACACAACATTCGCTCTCAATTTCAATTCAATTCAATTCAAGGGCTTTATTGGCATGGGAAACATGTTAACATTGCCAAAGCAAGTGAGGTAGACAACATACAAAGTGAATATATAAAGTGAAAAACAACAAAAATTAACAGTAAACATTACACATACAGAAGTTTAAAAACAGTAAAGACATTACAAATGTCATATTATATATATATATATATACAATGTACAAATAGTTAAATGACACAAGATAAAAATGAATAAGCATAAATATGGGTTGTATTTACAATGGTGTTTGTTCTTCACTGGTTGCCCTTTTCTCGTGGCAACAGGTCACAAATCTTGCTGCTGTGATGGCACACTGTGGAATTTCACCCAAAAGATATGGGAGTTTTTCAAAATTGGATTTGTTTTCGAATTCTTTGTGGATCTGTGTAATCTGGGGGAAATATGTCTCTCTAATAGGTTAATACATTGGGCAGGAGGTTAGGAAGTGCAGCTCAGTTTCCACCTCATTTTGTGGGCAGTGAGCACATAGCCTGTCTTCTCTTGAGAGCCATGTCTGCCTACGGCGGCCTTTCTCAATAGCAAGGCTATGCTCACTGAGTCTGTACATAGTCAAAGCTTTCCTTAATTTTGGGTCAGTCACAGTGGTCAGGTATTCTGCCGCTGTGTACTCTCTGTGTAGGGCCAAATAGCATTCTAGTTTGCTCTGTTTTTTTGTTAATTCTTTCCAATGTGTTAAGTAATTATCTTTTTGTTTTCTCATGATTTGGTTGGGTCTAATTGTGCTGTTGTCCTGGGGCTCTGTAGGGTGTGTTTGTGTTTGTGAACAGAGCCCCAGGACCAGCTTGCTTAGGGACTCTTCTCCAGGTTCATCTCTCTGTAGGTGATGGCTTTGTTATGGAAGGTTTGTGAATCACTTCCTTTTAGGTGGTTGTAGAATTTAACGGCTCTTTTCTGGATTTTGATAATTAGTGGGTATCGGCCTAATTCTGCTCTGCATTCATTATTTGGTGTTTTACGTTGTACACGGAGGATATTTTTGCAGAATTCTGCGTGCAGAGTCTCAATTTGGTGTTTGTCCCATTTTGTGAAGTCTTGGTTGGTGAGCGGACCCCAGACCTCACAACCATAAAGGGCAATGGGCTCTATGACTGATTCAAGTATTTTTAGCCAAATCCTAATTGGTATGTTGAAATTTATGTTTCTTTTGATGGCATAGAATGCCCTTCTTGCCTTGTCTCTCAGATCGTTCACAGCTTTGTGGAAGTTACCTGTGGCGCTGATGTTTAGGCCAAGGTATGTATAGTTTTTTGTGTGCTCTAGGGCAACAATGTCTAGATGGAATTTGTATTTGTGGTCCTGGTGACTGGACCTTTTTTGGAACACCATTATTTTGGTCTTACTGAGATTTACTGTCAGGGCCCAGGTCTGACAGAATCTGTGCATAAGATCTAGGTGCTGCTGTAGGCCCTCCTTGGTTGGTGACAGAAGCACCAGATCATCAGCAAACAGCAGACATTTGACTTCGGATTCCAGCAGGGGGAGGCCGGGTGCTGCAGACTTTTCTAGTGCCCGCGCCAATTCGTTGATATATATGTTGAAGAGGGTGGGGCTTAAGTTGCATCCCTGTCTAACCCCACGACCCTGTGTGAAGAAATGTGTGTGTTTTTTGCCAATTTTAACCGCACACTTGTTGTTTGTGTACATGGATTTTATAATGTCGTATGTTTTACCCCCAACACCACTTTCCATCAGTTTGTATAGCAGACCCTCATGCCAGATTGAGTCGAAGGCGTTTTTGAAATCAACAAAGCATGAGAAGACTTTGCCTTTGTTTTGGTTTGTTTGGTTGTCAATTAGGGTGTGCAGGGTGAATACATGGTCTGTTGTACGGTAATTTGGTAAAAAGCCAATTTGACATTTGCTCAGTACATTGTTTTCATTGAGGAAATGTACGAGTCTGCTGTTAATAATAATGCAGAGGATTTTCCCAAGGTTACTGTTGACACATATTCCACGGTAGTTATTGGGGTCAAATTTGTCTCCACTTTTGTGGATTGGGGTGATCAGTCCTTGGTTCCAAATATTGGGGAAGATGCCAGAGCTAAGTATGATGTTAAAGAGTTTTAGTATAGCCAATTGGAATTTGTTGTCTGTATATTTGATCATTTCATTGAGGATACCATCGACACCACAGGCCTTTTTGGGTTGAAGGGTTTTTATTTTGTCCTGTAACTCATTCAATGTAATTGGAGAATCCAGTGGGTTCTGGTAGTCTTTAATAGTTGATTCTAAGATCTGTATTTGATCATGTATATGTTTTTGCTCTTTGTTCTTTGTTATAGAACCAAAAAGATTGGAGAAGTGGTTTACCCATACATCTCCATTTTGGATAGATAATTCTTCATGTTGTTGTTTGTTTAGTGTTTTCCAATTTTCCCAGAAGTGGTTAGAGTCTATGGATTCTTCAATTGCATTGAGCTGATTTCTGACATGCTGTTCCTTCTTTTTCCGTAGTGTATTTCTGTATTGTTTTAGTGATTCACCATAGTGAAGGCGTAGGCTCAGGTTTTCCGGGTCTCTATGTTTTTGGTTGGACAGGTTTCTCAATTTCTTTCTTAGATTTTTGCATTCTTCATCAAACCATTTGTCATTATTGTTCATTTTCTTCGGTTTTCTATTTGAGATTTTTAGATTTCTCTCTCTCTCTCTCTCTGCCCCCCCTTGCTCTCTCTCCAGCCCTCTGTTACCATTCACTCACTGAGGCTATTACCAAACAGTGTCTGGGGACATGGTTGGGGTGACGGGCATCCTGGGAGAAAAAGGCTCTCTGGTCTGGACATGGTGTCACATTAATCCGTGCCAGCTTCCTTCACATGTCATGACTGGAGGGAAGGAGCCAAACTGAGGCCCCCAGTCCCATGCATAACCATATAGATGGAAACTGTCTGTTGGTGATTGCAGTGACATTTGAATGGATATTCTGTGGCTGCCTGTTGAGTGGAGAGAACCTCCCACATTGGCATGGCATTGGCTGGAAATATGTGCATTCAGATGGCCACTTGACAGGGAAGAGAGACACGGTGCAACATTTTACAAAATATCAATTGAAGACCATTGAAAGACCCATACAATCTTAACACAGAGAAACCCACATTCATATTAGGAAATATTTTCATATATCTCTTTATGAATACTGAATTATTACTGTTTCAGATATAAGTGTTACTGGCTGGGTTGTGTCTCCAAGTGTTTTTGGCTTGCTGGTTTTGAGAAAGAGCTTTGTTTTCAAATAAGGACTATTCTGTCTTTAATGTCTACTTGTTAAATGTTTGTAATGTCTTAATGTACATGTGATTGTTTGTAATGTCTTTTAAGTTCTGTGTTGGATCCCAGGAAGATTAGCTGACATTATGGCGTCAGCTAATGGGGATTCTAATGAAAATGCAAATTGTAGAATTTCAAGTAAAGACATTCAGGACTGAAAGATTCTCTATTTGAATGGAATCCCTTCCATCATGTTATGTGTATAGAACAGAATATCACGTTATAGATCTGCAACTGAATGAGATATGTGGCTAGTAGCAGTAGTATGGGAGAAGAAATGTCAACTTTATGTCAATTTTCTGCTGAGCTTAATTTGTTTGAGAATTTAAATCAATCCAATCATATGCAGTGAGTAGAACCTGAACTGTATCGGCCTGACCAATGCTGACATCAACACATTATTAATAGCCAACCCAAAGAGGAATGACAGTCAGACACTTCTTTACATTCTAGGACAGGAAAAGAAACAACCCATTTATTTGGACCCTTTCCAAGTACTCCTATAATAGAAAATGCAAGTGTCTAAAGTTGAGCAACTGGACCTTATTGTGGCAGCTCTATTCTGAGCCTGGGCTAAATGATACAAACCCTAGAGACTAGTGGGTCAGGTGGTCTGAAAGATGTGCATTCCTCAGCAGCACACACACTCACCCTCTCTGAACCCCCCTGCAGACAGGCGTAGGCCCCCATTTCTCTCCTAGACTTTGCCAGCTGCAGGAGATGGAGGCATTATACCCCAACAAGGACTACGCCCCAAATGGCATCCTATTCTGGTTAAAAGTAGTGCACTATATTAGGAATAGGAAGCCATTTTGGACACAGTCATGATCCGATAGAGGTTCTGCTGCCCCTGACCCTCTTCTGCAGTAGCCATTCTGATAAGGAGATCGTCATAATGACACAACCTCCGGAGTCCATTTGTCGCTCACTCTGATGTTTCGGAAGAGTAGGAAGTGGCAAGTAGGAAATGGGGTGTCTGTTTTTTATACCGTTTTGACAGGAGGTCCCCTATAGGCTACAGACAGTGAGAAATCTGAAAACAACACCGTAGGTCAGTGTAACCATGCCAGCCATATGTCAACAGTGTGTGTGTGTGTGTGTGTGTGTTATTGCTGTCCTCTGATGGGGCAGCAGTTGGGAGGGAGACTGGAGACAAACTGCCGTCTCCCTAATGTACTGAACTTGTGATTGGCTGGGATTTCTGACCGCATACCTGATACTGACTCACCTCTAATGGCCTTCTTCCTGTAGTCAGGCTCAGACAGGGCTCCTTTCTCCTTTTATCTCTCCCAACCTCCTTGTTACAGAGATCAGGTTGCAAAAAGGAAAAGCCGACTAACTGCCTCTGCAACCCTGCCCTTATCCTCTCTCTCGCTCTGTCCCTCTCTCTCGCTCTGTCCCTCTCTCTAGCTCTGTCCCTCTCTCTAGCTCTGTCCCTCTCTCTCGCTCTGTCCCTCTCTCTCGCTCTGTCCCTCTCTCTCGCTCTGTCTCTCTCTCTCTCCCTCTGTCTCTCTCTCTCTCACACACACAAGATGGCTGCTAGGAAAGTTACAGGAGAAGACAAGAGTATCCTGATTATGAATATAGAAGTGTAGCCTACCCAATGAATATAGGTGACATTTTGTTGAGAGAAGATGAGAGGGGAAAAGTGAAGAGTAGAGGAGTAGCGAATAAAAGAGGAGAAGTGGCAAGGCCAGACGAGTTGCACAGAGCCCACAGTGTCCTCCTCCTCCTCCTCTCCTCCTCTCTATACCCTAACTCATGAGCTGCATGTGGCTGCTGGGAGAGACAGTGCTACTGCTGGTGCCTCTGCTGCGAGGGGCCAGGTGTTGCTGGGTGCCGATTCTCAATGTCATTGGTGATGTGAGAGGACAAAGGCTGTATTGAGGGCCCAGGCAGAGGGCTAGGAGCAGTGGGATAGTCTTACAGAAAAGCCTGTGTTTGTGCCAGGGCTCCCCTCGTACACAACAGCCACTGTGTTCTGTTCCTTCGCTCCCAGCTTTGTCCTCACGCTCATTCCCCCCCCCCCCCCCCACACACACACACACAATTTTTTTGTTTAGAACAGGTAGCAACAGAAGCCTCGCATCTAGGGCGTAGATGAGCGGGACAGATAGGCAAGTGTTAAGAACACAGTTCGGGTTCATTCTAGCCCGGGCTAAGCGCGTTCTGACACAAAGGGCTGGAACAGCTGGGAAACACACCGACTCCATCTCCACCATTAGACATTCAGAAGACACCTGGTCTACAGAGCAAGCTCCACAGATATTCCTATGATGTCTAAACAGAGACTCAAAGAGCCAAACTGTTGCTCAAACGAAAGGGTCCAATTGGTCTCTGAACAGAAATGTTTGTAGCACTTTTTCCTGTGAAAAAGATTGGTTGCCAAGCCTCTTGTACCAGTTTGGGCACGAGGATGACCTAAGACATGTCATATGATATGTAATACACTGGTATTGTCTTATTGAACTGTGAGGACAAAAGAGGTCAAAAGTTGCATTTGCCACAATGTTTATTAGTCCATTCTCCATTTGCTCCCCTGAAAGTAAAAAAATAAAATAAACACTTTGCTTTCTGCAAAACAATTCACGATACTCCCTGATTTAAATAAAAGTCCACAACTTTGGTCTCTATTCAATCCGTATAGCGGAAGTTTCAAGGCGTTAGCGGAGACTGCATTCACGGTAAGCGCTGCATTCACGGTAAGCGCTGCATATGACGGCTCAATTGAGAATGAACTTACCATTACTGTCGCACAATCTGTAACGCTTCAGCCCTACCTCCTCGTAAACTCACGACAAAAACTGTCATGGATGAAAAAGAATAGAATATGCACACGCGTCGACATGTCCGGCCCCATCTGTAGGAGGTGGTAGATATGAGGGCCTGTATGGTCTTCCTCTAGAAGGGATGTGAGCTGCCTTGTGGATGAAAACAAAGATGTGATAATGAGGGCCTTGCCCAGCAGCACATAAAAACATCCTGTCCTTCGCAAACTGACAAGTCATCAGAAAGCAGGCGCAGCAGCTGGCAACAGTGGCCCCCTCCCAGTCTCCCAGAGACAGAGACAAAGTTCCTCTCCTTCGTAGATGTCTTTTTATCTTTCTCTCTCACTCTCTCCATCTGCTCTGCCCTCTTTATACACTAGCTAATTAACCTGTGTGTGTGTGTGTGTGTGTGTGTGTGTGTGTGTGTGTGTGTGTGTGTGTGTGTGTGTGTGTGTGTGTGTGTGTGTGTGTGTGTCATCATCCATGATATGACTGACTCTCCTCATCTCTCCTCCTAGTGCTGGAAACAGTGTCAGCCCTCTCTAAACCAAACTATCAAAACACAACCAGAAACCGTCTGTATCCCAAAGCTGCTTTGCGCAGTAAATAAAGCCCAAATCTCTATTTAAGCTCAATGTGCCAGAGATGATCTCAGACTGGCTGTGCATCAGGAGAGAGAACATCCTGGGTGGCAGACAGGGAAACGGGAAATTAGACAAAGAAGAAAGGATGAACGTGAAACATTGCATCGGGAGTACACACGACTGCACACACACATACCAAACATGCACGCACACATGCAGGGGGACACACACACACACTCGCATAAACATCCATACCCATGATAAATCAAAGAATGGATTGCGTGAAGCTGAAGTCGATGCCTCCCACAGACAGATATTACACGCAACACATTATTGCAGACAACGTATTTTGCTGAATAACAGCAGATTTGGGTGTAGGGGGCGGGAGGGAGGTGGTGCAGTAGTGGGGTGTGGGGGACAGGAGCAGAGAGAGGGGGGGTCTGGATAATGAACCATCCTCAGAACCGTGTCAGTCATCTATTGTCTGCCTCTGTAGTCTGTAGAGGACCTCAGATAAATGGAAATGATCCTTTTCCCTTTTCCTTTTTTTTTGACTTGGAGGAGATTCTCTTTGGATCTTATCGATTTTCCTCACTGATACTGCATCCGCAAACTTCGTTACACACACACACTGTACGTTTGTTTTACTATCCTTGTGGGGAACAGACAATAGATTCCCTTCAAAAGCCTATTTTCCCTAACCTCTAAACTGAACCCTTAACCTAACACTAACCTAAACACGTATCTTAACCCCCAAACCCTAAAACTAACCCCTAACACTAACCGTAATTGTAACCTTAACCCAAATTGTAACCACAATCATAAACCTTTAGCCTAAAATAGTATATTTCATTTAGGGGACCGGCAAAACGTCTGCACTTGTTAGAATTGTCCCTGTTGTACTATCCAAGGATAGTCAAGCCAACCACACACACACACACACGTATCACCTGCAAGATAGCCAGTGGCTGGCCTTTCCTACAGTATAGTGGCCACCAGCAGAGGAGTTGCCTTTCCAGAGAATTCTGAGGGTGGTGTTTTAATATTCCATGCTGCTTTGCACCCTCACATTTCACACTGCAACATTAACAGGAGCTGACACAGAGGATTCAATGCAGACAGCTGGAATGCCTGGCCCTTTTGTGCAGCGTGGATCTCAGCCAAAAGCCTTCGTTAGGAGGCCAAGAGAGACCTGGGAAAAAGACTTCTCCTTGGAAATAAACACAAAACTGTCCAAGAGGAAGGAATGTGCCACTGGCGGACCAATGGAGCCGGGTGGGACTGTGCAGTGACCGGACAGCACCAAGGCACCATGCAGGACAGGAGGCTGCTCTGCTGGGCTCGGCAAGCTGGGCTGGAACACTGTGTCTGAGACCTCCGACCTCCAACCAGTGGACCAACAACCACTCACACTATGAGAATGCATAGTCATTATGGTCATTTCACTCACAAATTGATCGGCTCAATTCCTACAGTATTCAGTGAGAACAAGAAGGGACGAGCATATCCTATGTCTTGAAATATGATACAACAAAAACCCTAGGTGAGAAACTACTGGCATGAAACAGTTCACCGTGAGATTACACATCAGTTATGTAAACACTGCATCTCCAAAATAAAAAGATGTAATCAAATGTGAATAAAACACATACATGACATATCAGCATGATATGAGGAATTCATCTAGAAGTACCGCTAGCCTATAGAAACAACTGAATGGGGTAACAGAAGAATTGTGCATAGTGGGAGTCGATGAATGAGGTGAGCTTTGTGTGTCCCTCTATGTGTGTTAATGTGTCTGTCCCTGTCCGTGTCTCTGCGTCTGTATGTCCCTATGTACGTGTGTGTCCCTGTGTCTGTGTGTGTCACTTGTGTGTGTGTGTGTCACTTGTGTGTGTGTGTGTGTGTGCATTCCCAGCATAGAGCAGGGAGCCCCGGCCCTCCTCCCAAGGGATCAGAACAGTGCCTCAAACACCTGGCCTGTTGTTCCTGGTCAGGGTTGGCAGGGCAACACAGTTCTAAAGCTTAGGATGGGAGACACACTTGAGGAATCTCAAACTTAGTGAATGTATGTGCATGTGCATGTGTTTCTGTGTAAAAGTAGAGCAGTGATAAATGTGTCTTTGAATTGTAGCATATATTTTTTATTGTAATCATAGATCCACTCTCTACTTGACTGATATTGTTAAGAGCAACACACCTGACAAAGCATACTCCAGTACAGGCACAACTACTGCTAAACGCATCCAACAAAAGACAGGTCAATTAAAATTGGGAAAATTATGTTCTCCAAAATGGGATGGCACTGAGACAGCTTGTTGAAGGATCTCCATGGTAACCCCTCCCCAGTCTAGTCAAGGCTCACAAGCAGTTTGTTTGTATAGGCTGGCTAGTTCCGGAACGTATTCCCCCCATGCTAATTGCCTTCAAATGCCAATGGCTCATTGCACTCAGCTAGTATCACCCAGCCAGCCATAACATATATCCCCACAGCAGCAATCTTTCACTTTTCATGGATTCACATATCCCCCCTCCACACACCCCACACACAGCGAGGTAATCTGTCTGGGTAGATAACATCATTATCCTTACAGTACTGCCGGCTCTGAATGGGTAAACATGGGTGTAAATATATTCTTTTTTATCACGATGCAAGGGAAATGATTTGGTTGGAGTTCTTATTGTGCTGATGGTCTGGGATGTAGTTTTCTGATTCTGGGATGTGTAGTTTTCTGATTCTGGGATGCATTGGAAAGTCATTGTCATTTGACCATGTTTTTTTGTTGGAAATTGTTGTGGGCAATTTCAAATGTGTTTAAAAATTGTATTTATATTGTTTTACTACCTTAGAAGCCTAAGTAATATAAGTAGCCTATACAGACTCTAACAATGATAAATACTGTTAACTACAATTACATGTTTTGATTTAATACTGTTAACTATAATATCATGTTTTGATTTAATACTGTTAACCATAATATCATGTTTTGATTTTGCCTGATGTGTTTATTAAATTTTAAGTACCATTCTGAATTAGGATAAATAATGAAACCTATTCTCTGTGTGTGTAAATCTACAGAACCCAAGCTATAACCCTAACCCCAAACCAATTTTCTATATTTTCTTAATCCATAAGAGCAGTCATAAATTGACCAATTTAAAAATATAGCTAAGGCTCTCAGCAGCTTTAGCTATATTTTTGGTTTGGTGTCGCACTGTAGCCTTAATTTTTGGCATGGAGGAACTTCGAGGGGATTTACATTTCCCTGGCAACTTCAATTTCAACTACAAAAGCAAAAAACAGCCCCCATCTCCTTACAGAGGGGGGAGGGGTGGGGGGGATAATGATCATGTTAGACAGTTATCTAATTAATTGTTTACACTTATCTTCCACACATTGTTTTCTTATTTTCACATATTTCCCGTAGGGGAAATGGGTTTTCACACATTTGTAGGCTATGCCAAAAATGAAATGAGACACAGGTAGTAGCTATAGATGTAGAATCTTAATTTGATCACACTGTTGCAGGATATTTTTTAAACTTGTTGTGTGTTTAAGGTCTAAGAAGGTTTCTTAAGTTTAATTTCCACTTTGAAATTTCAGACCTGATTTTTCCTTACGAAAGATTTATCAACTTTTACAAAAGTGTCCATTACTTATAATCCACATAATAATTTGCATTTCCTGTTGCTGCAGTGAACTGGCTCAAATTAAGATCCTGCATCTGTAACTCATTGTTTGGCCATTTGGTGTGGCTTTTGTGATTGTCTCTATCTTTAGATTAAAAAAATGCAACTTGGGCCTCCTGAGTGGCGCAGTGGTCTAAGGCACTGCATCATAGTGCTAGAGGCATTACTACAGACCCAGGTTAATTCCCGAGCTGTGCCACAGGACAGGGCACAATTGTCCTGGTTAGAGGAGGGTTTTGCTGGGGGGCTTTACTTGGCTCATCACGCCCTAGCGACTCCTTGTGGCAGGAAACACAAAGTGTTTCCTTTCAAATGGTACCGAGAATATGCATAACCTTGGCTCAGGGCCTGAGTTACAGGCAGTTTGTTTTGGGTAATTGAAAAAAAAAGAGGCGGATCCTTGTAAGACTCAATGGGAAAATGAAAATAAGATGGGCTCATGTAAGAAAATGGAAATAAGATGGGCTCATGTAAGAAAATGGAAATAAGATGGGCTCATGTAAGAAAATGTAAATAAGATGGGCTCATGTAAGAAAATGTAAATAAGATGGGCTCATGTAAGAAAATGGAAATAAGATGGGCTCATGTAAGAAAATGTAAATAAGATGGGCTCATGTAAGAAAATGTAAATAAGATGGGCTCATGTAAGAAAATGTAAATAAGATGGGCTCATGTAAGAAAATGTAAATAAGATGGGCTCAAAAAATGTAAATAAGATGGGCTCATAAGATGGGCTCATGTAAGAAAATGAAAATAAGATGGGCTCATGTAAGAAAATGAAAATAAGATGGGCTCATGTAAGAAAATGAAAATAAGATGGGCTCAAAGAAAATGAAAATAAGATGGGCTCATGTAAGAAAATGAAAATAAATAAGATGGGCTCATGTAAGAAAATGAAAATAAGATGGGCTCATGTAAGAAAATGTAAATAAGATGGGCTCATGTAAGAAAATGAAAATAAGATGGGCTCATGTAAGAAAATGTAAATAAGATGGGCTCATGTAAGAAAATGTAAATAAGATGGGCTCATGTAAGAAAATGTAAATAAGATGGGCTCATGTAAGAAAATGTAAATAAGATGGGCTCATGTAAGAAAATGTAAATAAGATGGGCTCATGTAAGAAAATGTAAATAAGATGGGCTCATGTAAGAAAATGTAAATAAGATGGGCTCATGTAAGAAAATGTAAATAAGATGGGCTCATGTAAGAAAATGTAAAAAGATGGGCTCAAGAAAATGGATGGGCTCATGTAAGAAAATGTAAAAGATGGGCTCAAGAAAATGAAAATAAGATGGGCTCATGTAAGAAAATGTAAATAAGATGGGCTCATGTAAGAAAATGAAAATAAGATGGGCTCATGTAAGAAAATGAAAATAAGATGGGCTCATGTAAGAAAATGAAAATAAGATGGGCTCATGTAAGAAAATGAAAATAAGATGGGCTCATGTAAAAAATGAAAATAAGATGGGCTCATGTAAGAAAATGAAAATAAGATGGGCTCATGTAAGAAAATGAAAATAAGATGGGCTCATGTAAGAAAAAATGATGGGCTCAAATGTCAATAAGATGGGCTCATGTAAGAAAATGAAAATAAGATGGGCTCATGTAAGAAAATGAAAATAAGATGGGCTCATGTAAGAAAATGAAAATAAGATGGGCTCATGTAAGAAAATGTAAGAAAAATGAAATAAGATGGGCTCATGTAAGAAAATGTAAATAAGATGGGCTCATGTAAGAAAATGAAAATAAGATGGGCTCATGTAAGAAAATGTAAATAAGATGGGCTCATGTAAGAAAATGAAAATAAGATGGGCTCATGTAAGAAAATGAAAATAAGATGGGCTCATGTAAGAAAATGAAAATAAGATGGGCTCATGTAAGAAAATGAAAATAAGATGGGCTCATGTAAGAAAATGTAAATAAGATGGGCTCATGTAAGAAAATGTAAATAAGATGGGCTCATGTAAGAAAATGGAAATAAAATGGGATTATGTAAATAAAATGGGATTATGTAAAATCATGTAAATAAGATGGGATCATGTAAGAAAATGTAAATAAGATGGGATAGTGTAGGAAAATGTAAATAAAATGGGATTATGTAAGAACATGTAAATATGATGTAAGATTGCATCATGTAAGATAATGGAAGATAACATGGGATAATGGAAGATCATGGGAAATAAAATGGAAACATTTAAGACAATGTAAGTATGATAGAATCATCGAGACAATGTTAGTACTGTGTGAAGAACCATTAGCTAGAACTGAACATGTCACTTTGCGCCCAGTAGGATATTATGGAGTGTGGCATAGCCTAAACGCAAAGTGGTGTACAGTACATTCTGAAGGTTGTTTACAGTACATGAGGCACTTGTGGTTCCGTTGTTTTCATGCCTGTGGTGTGCGGGCACAAGCCTAACCGATAAAAACATCTTAAATTGTACTTATCTCTGCGGGGAAAAGTTGAAAGGAAAGAGGTTGCTTGGTAACTAAATTGCTAATGACTCAAACCTTCTAGGGCAAAGAGTGTTCATGTACAGTAGTTCTATCCAATTTGATCTATATAACCTGTAACATGAGTGCTTGTATGGATGTCAGAAATGACCTTGCCTGTGGCACCCATTGTGATACTATCAAGCTGTGCAGCTCATGAGAACAGAGAAAATCACCGCCCTCCCACAAACAAACACAAACACAAACTAACACTAACTGATGAAAACAGTAGATTAACAGTAGAAGCGGTCTTGATGTCATTATCATAACAGATTCATTAAAGGCGTTGAGTGTGGATTGGAAGTGATTTGTTTGGCTCATGTCAGTAGTGCATGGTGGTAGCAACACCAAAGGCAGTGAGTTCAATTCCCGCTGGGGCCACCCAAATGCATGACTGTAAGTTGTGTGGGAAAACATTTGATATATTAGTAAATGTCTTCACTAGGCTTTGATATTTACTTTTCATGTGGTATTTTGTAACTTAACATACAGTACAGAAGGCACATGCAATTTAGCCTGAGGTTTAGTAGATAACAACAGTAATACATAGGTTGTACATAGCACTATCCTATAGACTGAAAAATGTACCTTTAGATATGCACTTACTGTAACATTCACTATGAACACAATTAAACAGCCACTGTATATAGGCAACTGTAACTAACCACATTATATCAAATCGACTTTTTACTGTGAAAAGGCAGAGTTGAGGTTTCTCATAGGCTAATTATCTTGTGTCACATATAATAATGTACTCATTCCCAGTCGGTATTAGATAGAAAGTCGCCTGTGGGGAAAATAACCTGTAGGTTACCCCATTGGTTCACAGCAAAAGCTTGACCTTTTTCAAATGTATTTTTCTTGCTGTCTGCTTGTTTTAGTCAATTACAAAACTACATTTAAGAAAAGTACAACATGTCTAACGATTACTTTTCAACATTGGGTTCAGTCACAGTCTACTCGCAGGTTATATTTCCCTACGTGGGAAATTGCAAACCGCAGGTTGGGATTTTTGACCTGGTTACATGTACATTGAACAATAAAATCAGCTTTTCGGCATGTTTTACTATTTCTATATGACAAAAAAATCAACAACGAAGTTAGCTCTTTTACAATGCGGTTCAATAGGAAAGAATGTTTGCTTTCCCCAATTTGTGGGTGTGGTGTAGGGGAACTCATTACTACGTGAATAATTTACTCAGAGTGATTAGTCACAAATAAGGAACATTCTAGCAGCATGTGAGCAGCATTCTAAACTGCATGTCAAGCTACTGCAGAGATCATTAACCAAACATGTTTTAGCAACATTAGTCCCCATACAACATATGAAAGGCCCTGCAAAGAATTTGTTAAAGCATAGATTTACCCATTTTCCAAATGAGCCTTGATGTTTGAATCAGAGTCCAACATAGTGTAGTATGTAGTTGCTGTAGCATTACAGAGACATATGGTAAACTACAACACTCTCATTAGAGCCACCTTAATACCACTAGAGAATGGAGCTGTTCATTCATTCAGTGTTTGGCTCAGATTTGGCTTTGTTTCATATTGTTTCATGTTAGCCCTGCATGACAGCTTCAATGCAGGCCTCCCAGAAGGAGATAATAAGCTTTACAGTATGTGCTACTTGAGCACCTGTGTTCAAGCCCAATTTCAGCTGAATAGGAGCTTGGCTCTCCTCTCTATCTAATAACCCTCCATGTGCAGCACAGCTCTCCTCTATGGACAGACCCCCAGCCTATTCACCTGCTGGAGCTCTTGGGGCTCCCCTGTCCTCCCCTGTCTGGGCTTTGTCTTAAGATAAATAGGTGACATTCTCACAGATAACTCCTAGTCCTAGTCCTAGGTATTTGTTGGTGCAGTGACTCGGCCATATAGCTGACATATGGCATGGTATTCTCCATTTCGGAGCAGGACTTTTTTGTGCCTGTCCAGCTACGATGGCTCAGTGATCCGCCACCCCTAACGAAGGATGTCCCTCCAAGTCAGCGGGATGACAGGGTCAGTGGCGTGTCGGCAGGATGCAGGGGCAACACCACCACGCCCCACTTTGAAGTCTTGGCCGTGGCCCAGTCACGCCTGTCCACTCCGCTCTCGGCTCAGGGAGGTGACTCGGTGGGACTTCGGCAGCCTCCTTTTAGAGGGGCCCGGTTTGAAGTGAGGGACCCCCTGCTGCATACAATGAATAGAGAGTTATATACCTTTGCTGACGGCCGTTTGTGCAGTGGCCCGGGAGAGAGCAGAGAAAAAAATAATCGCAGGAAATGGAGAAGAAAATGTGCTCTAGAACTTGGCTGATAGCATTTGCTATTTCCTCTGATTCGGTTCTACTGTATATGTTAGCTAGCCTGCTACTTCATTACAGCCGGAGCCGTGCTTGGGCTATGTTGAATAGTGGAGGCAACAAGTAAAGAAATATTTTTTTCCCCAGTCAAATATAATTTTTTTGCTTTCAAGGCAATAGAGGTGAAATTAATTGATGGCACAGTGTACAGAAACACACATACAAGTACATCCAGAAAGACTCAAAAGATCCCAACTCTATGTGCTGCGACTTGTACACTATGTACTTTCAGTGGTTGGTATGTTAACATCACGGACTATGTTACTTCTCACTGATCCCTGTCCCCTCCAGACATCGCCTTCTGCCGCAGTATAACGTTTCAGATTCTACCAAACCTCTCGGACAATGCTGCCTCGCTTGGCTAAAGCATTGTTCGCTGTGTGGGAACCTGCTTCCTTTATTAATAAACAGAAGACACAGCCTTGCCTCTTACACACCCGCCTATTTCACCACTTCTCCGCAGACATAATAAGACTCTTATAGCATGGGGGAGGAATGAAAGAGAGAGAGAGGAAGAAAGTTGCACACTCTTAAGACTTCAATGGTTCGACCCCCTCCACCTTCTCCTCCTTCACTGCACACACATTTATCTTCTCGGGCTCCTTTTGAACGGGACCGGCCAGAGATTACCACACACAGTATTCACAACTCTGCTTTGTCCACACACACGCACGCACGCACGCACGCACGCACGCACGCACGCACGCACGCACGCACACACGCACACACACACACACACACACACACACACACACACACACACACACACACACACACACACACACACACACACACACACACACACACACACACACACACACACACACACACACACACACACACACACAGTTACTTACCTCCCCAGGTAAGTAACCATAAAGCTTTTATCCAAAGCTGTTTACATTTATAGTTAATACTTATTTACAACCACAGAATTTCGCATCCAAACAAGCAATCAATATATGGTTTAAAAAGTTATGTTTTATGTATACAGTAGCAGTAGAGAACTTTAGGATTTAGTTATTGGTTCACTTCAGTTAGTGAGTCAATGTCTTATCACGATATTCACTGTTATGTCAGAGATCTTGGGAAACTACAGTATATCAGTCTTCACACTCCTTGAAGCACATAGCTTGTGCCAGGTCTTTAAATCAGAAGCATCACCTCTGTTTGTTAGAATCCTTTATGACACACACAGTTCTGGCTATTCAGAAGTTACCTTTTCAAAGTGCCTTGCTACAGCAAGGTAAGGGTGATGCCAAGGGCCAAGTTCATTAGCAATCCTCTTACCATAACCCATATAATAAAATAGATTTGAGAAATATGCCCCTGAAGGTGCAGTTTCATCCACTTAGGGCTTGATTTAATCTGTATTTCTGATTGAGATGCTATATGCAGCGTTTACCATGAATGCAGTCTCAGCAAACGCGGGAGCATTGACTTTAAATTTCAACTGCGCTATAGAGTTGGACTTCAGAGATATGGATTGAAGGAAAGATGGCTGATGCTCCACAGACATCATATGATGTCCGAAAGGGTTGTTGTCAATTCCATGAGAACTGAATTGGACATGACATTTATCGATAAATGTCATACATCGGTGTCATAAAATGTAGCAACACAACTAAAGCTTTGAGTATCCATCCTCATTCAATCCATCCACAGACCATGTCTACTGTGAAAAGCAGTACAGTAGACATGGACATGTACAGTGCCTTCAGAAAGTGTTCATACCCCTTGACTTATTCCACATTGTGTTGTTACAGCCTGAATTCAAAATGGATGAAATAGATTTTTTCTCTCTCACCCACAATATGCCATAATGACAAAGTGAAAACATGATTTTAGGAATCTTTGCACATTTATTGAAAATGAAATGCAGAAATATCTCATTTAAATAAGTTTTCACACCCCTGTGTCAATACATGTTAGAGTAACTTTTGCCAGTGATTACAGCTGTGTGTCTTTCTGGGTAAGTCTCTAAGAACTTTGCACACCTAGATTGTACAATATTTGCCGATAATTATTTTCCAAATGATTCAAGCTCTGTCAAACTGGTTGTTGATCCTTGCTAGACAACCATTTTCAAGTGTTGCCATAGATTGTCAAGCAGATTTAAGTCAAACCTGAACATTTACTGTCTTCTTGGTAAGCAACTCCAGTGTTGATTTGGCCTTGTGTTTTAGGTTATTGTCCTGCTGAAAGGTGAATTCATCTCCTAGTGTCTGGTGGACATCTCCCCTCTAGGGTTTTGCCTGTGTTTACTGTAGCGCCATTCTATTGGTTATTTATCCTGAAAAAAACTCCCCAGTTCTAAACAATTACAAGCTTACCCATTACATGATGTGGGGGTGGTAGGTAGCCTAGTGGTTAGAGCATTGAGCCTGTAACCAACAGGTTGCTCGATTGAATCCCTGAGCTGACAAGGCAAACATCTGTTGTTCCGAGTCTGAGCAAGGCAGTTAACTCACTGTTCCCTGGGTGCTGAAAACATGGATGTTCATTAAGGCATCCCCCTGGACCTCTCTGATTCAGAGGGGTTGGGTTAGATGTGGAAGACATTTCAGTTGTCCCCCTGACTAGGTCACCCCATGTTTGAACACATGAATTGTGGAACTCAGCAATGTATTGGATTTGCCCCAAACATAACACTTTGTATTCAGGACAAAAAAATTATAGCTTTGCCAAATTTCTTGCAGTATTACTTTAGTGCCTTGTCGCAAACAGGACGCATGTTTTGGAATACTTTTATTCTGTACAGGCTTCCTTTTTTCTCAGTCAATTAGGTTAGTATTGTGGAGTAACCACAATGTTGTTGATCCATCCTCAGTTTTCTCCTATCACAACCCTTAAACACTGCCCCAAGAGCTCCAGCAGGTGAATAGGCTGAGGGTCTGTCCATAGAGGAGAGCTGTGCTGCACATGGAGGGTGATTAGATAGAGAGGAGAGTCAAGCTCCTATTCAGCTGAAACACAGGTGCTCAAGTAGCACATAAAGCCGATTATCTCCTTCTGGGAGGCCTGCATCAAGGCTGTAATCTTTGCAGTGACTGGGTGTATTGATACACCATCCAAGGTGTAATTAATAACTTCACCATGTTCAAAGGGATATTTAGTGTCTGCTTTTTTCATTTTTACCCATCTACCAATAGGTGCCCTTCTTTGGAGGCATTGGAAAACCACCCTGATCTTTGTGGTTGAATCTGTTTTTGAAATTCACTGCTCGACTGAGGGACCTTACAGATAATTGTATGTGTGAGGTACAGAGGTGAGGTAGTCATTAAAAAATTATGTTAAACACTATTATTGCACACAGAGTGAGTCCATGCAACTTATTATGTCACTTGTTAAGCAAATGTTTACTCCTGAACGTATTTAGGCTTGCCATAACAAAGGGGTTGAATACTTATTGACTCAATACATTTTAGATTTGACATTTGAACTAATCAGTACATTTAAAAAGAAACATAATTCCACTTTGACATTATGGGATATTGTATGTATGCCAGTGACAACCAAAATTGGAATTTCATCTATTTTAAATTCAGGCTGTAACCCAACAAAATGTGGAAAAAGTCAAGGGTTGTGAATATTTTCTGAAGGAATGGTAACTAG
This sequence comes from Oncorhynchus gorbuscha, assembly GCF_021184085.1. Lineage (NCBI taxonomy): Eukaryota > Metazoa > Chordata > Actinopteri > Salmoniformes > Salmonidae > Oncorhynchus > Oncorhynchus gorbuscha. The sequence continues at coordinate 40,113,842 of NC_060185.1, forward strand.
ACATAATATAGTATAATATAGTATAAGTAACAAGACATCCCATGGCAAGGGAAATCAATATTCCCTCAGAGTTTCAGAAATGACAAGTCATTTTCTGTCTGCAGCTATGATATAGGTGGCAGTATTATGGAATATTAGGTTTGAGGCCATGGTAAATCATTAACATGGCAATGCACCATTTGCCTTTTTTTCCCCTGTTCAATGGAAAGTGCTCAGAGGCTGTGAGTCCAATTCCGGAGACTCTATTTCTAGCACCGGAAAGAGCTGTTATCAGCTATTCATAGCCATGCACAAAAAAGCACACTCCCACATACCACCGATACCTTGTCACAACACAACTGATTGGCTCAAATGCTTTAAAAAGGAAACAAATTCCACAAATTAACTTTTAACAAGGCCCACCAGTTAATTGAAATGCATTCCAGGTGACTACCTCATGAAGCTGGTTGAGAGAATGCCAAGAGTGCGCAAAGTTGTCATCAAGGCAAAGGGTGGCTACTTTGAAGAATCTAAAATCTAAAATACTTTCTTTTGGTTACTACATGATGCTGTATATCATCCTGAGTTAAAAAATATTATTTAAGTCAGCCAGTCTTTCTGCTAATAACCTTTAAGGCCTACACATAACCGATGTTATGATGATTGAAATAAAATAAGTTGTTGTCTCTTCCAGAAAGACTTCACCATGAAAGGTTTGGGTTTGATGAAAAATAGAGAAGCTGTGTTGGTGACATCGAGCCATCAATTAAAGCATGATTTTTTTATTTTTTTATTTCACCTTTATTTAACCAGGTAGGCAAGTTGAGAACAAGTTCTCATGTACAATTGCGACCTGGCCAAGATAAAGCAAAGCAGATCGACAGATACAACGACACAGAGTTACACATGGAGTAAAACAAACATACAGTCAATAATACAGTATAAACAAGTCTATATACAATGTGAGCAAATTAGGTGAGAAGGGAGGTAAAGGCAAAAAAGGCCATGGTGGCAAAGTAAATACAATATATCAAGTAAAACACTGGAATGGTAGTTTTGCAATGGAAGAATGTGCAAAGTAGAAATAAAAATAATGGGGTGCAAAGGAGCAAAATAAATAAATAAATTAAATACAGTTGGGAAAGAGGTAGTTGTTTGGGCTAAATTATAGGTGGGCTATGTACAGGTGCAGTAATCTGTAAGATGCTCTGACAGTTGGTGCTTAAAGCTAGTGAGGGAGATAAGTGTTTCCAGTTTCAGAGATTTTTGTAGTTCGTTCCAGTCATTGGCAGCAGAGAACTGGAAGGAGAGGCGGCCAAAGAAATAATTGGTTTTGGGGGTGCCTAGAGAGATATACCTGCTGGAGCGTGTGCTACAGGTGGGAGATGCTATGGTGACCAGCGAGCTGAGATAAGGGGGGACTTTACCTAGCAGGGTCTTGTAGATGACATGGAGCCAGTGGGTTTGGCGACGAGTATGAAGCGAGGGCCAGCCAACGAGAGCGTACAGGTCGCAATGGTGGGTAGTATATGGGGCTTTGGTGACAAAACGGATTGCACTGTGATAGACTGCATCCAATTTGTTGAGTAGGGTATTGGAGGCTATTTTGTAAATGACATCGCCAAAGTCGAGGATTGGTAGGATGGTCAGTTTTACAAGGGTATGTTTGGCAGCATGAGTGAAGGATGCTTTGTTGCGAAATAGGAAGCCAATTCTAGATTTAACTTTGGATTGGAGATGTTTGATATGGGTCTGGAAGGAGAGTTTACAGTCTAACCAGACACCTAAGTATTTGTAGTTGTCCACGTATTCTAAGTCAGAGCCGTCCAGAGTAGTGATGTTGGACAGGCGGGTAGGTGCAGGTAGCGATCGGTTGAAGAGCATGAATTTAGTTTTACTTGTATTTAAGAGCAATTGGAGGCCACAGAAGGAGAGTTGTATGGCATTGAAGCTTGCCTGGAGGGTTGTTAACACAGTGTCCAAAGAAGGGCCGGAAGTATACAGAATGGTGTCGTCTGCGTAGAGGTGGATCAGGGACTCACCAGCAGCAAGAGCGACCTCATTGATGTATACAGAGAAGAGAGTCGGTCCAAGAATTGAACCCTGTGGCACCCCCATAGAGACTGCCAGAGGTCCGGACAGCAGACCCTCCGATTTGACACACTGAACTCTATCAGAGAAGTAGTTGGTGAACCAGGCGAGGCAATCATTTGAGAAACCAAGGCTGTCGAGTCTGCCGATGAGGATGTGGTGGTTGACAGAGTCGAAAGCCTTGGCCAGATCAATGAATACGGCTGCACAGTAATGTTTCTTATCGATGGCGGTTAAGATATCGTTTAGGACCTTGAGCGTGGCTGAGGTGCACCCACGACCAGCTCTGAAACCAGATTGTATAGCAGAGAAGGTATGGTGAGATTCGAAATGGTCGGTAATCTGTTTGTTGACTTGGCTTTCGAAGACCTTAGAAAGGCATGGTAGGATAGATATAGGTCTGTAGCAGTTTGGGTCAAGAGTGTCCCCCCCTTTTAAGAGGGGGATGACCGCAGCTGCTTTCCAGTCTTTGGGAATCTCAGACGACACGAAAGAGAGGTTGAACAGGCTAGTAATAGGGGTGGCAACAATTTCGGCAGATAATTTTAGAAAGAAAGGGTCCAGATTGTCTAGCCTGGGCTGATTTGTAGGGGTCCAGATTTTTCAGCTCTTTCAGAACATCAGCTGAATGGATTTGGGAGAAGGATAAATGGGGAAGGCTTGGGCGAGTTGCTGTTGGGGGTGCAGTGCTGTTGACCGGGGTAGGAGTAGCCAGGTGTAAATCCATTTGATCCATTTTTACAGTTGTCTATAGTACCATAACATTGTTAAGGTGTACATAATAAAGGGGCTTTGTGATCTGATCATGTACTTACAGTGGTAACCACCACGTAAATCTGTCTTCTCCACAGCAACAAACATTAGGCATATCATTAGTGGACTCCTGGTACGAAGAGATGGAAGAGATACATCACTGTTCTTCATTAATGGGAAATGGACTTATTGTCCCCCTAAACCTTAATGATGCTAATGACTCAACACAATCTTTCTTCTCCTTTAATTACGACTAACGGGGAATTTCCTGATGATGAAAAGACTTCAATGACACATCTGATTGCCTCGAACAAAGCATTTATTCAGTTGCTGTACAGCGTAGATGCAGTAATATTTTGTAGACAGTTTGATGTGAAACTGATAACACGTCTGATACACTACATATTGGAATTGTATTTCTCCAAAGCAGTGGGGAGAAAGATACAATATTACATCGCAATGATGTATATATCGATATGTACAATATATGTTCGATGATTGCGATATGTGCTTGTTTTATATACTTCAGTTGAAGGCACTGAGTGGAAGTTGCTAATGATATGAGCATCTGCTGAATGAGTTAAGTAGAACTTGTCAAGTGCAAATGTAGTTTCCATTTCCTCACTGGGGAAAAAAACAGGTACGTATGTCTCAGTTCATTGCGAGGCAGTTGTCTCGCCACCTAGCTCCAGCCCTAGTTCCAGTTCCTGCCCCAGCCCAGCCAGACAAATCCTGGGTTGGGAAGAGCCATAGCGAAGAGAAGCACTGCTTCCTATTATAAATAGCCTGTGCAGAGCATGTATACTGACAGATTAAAACATCTTTGAAGTTTGCCATACATCAGTTGAAAACTCCCATCCTGGTTTTAAAGCTAATAAGCTTAAATCTTCCAGCAGTCAGAGCTGTTCATCCAGAAACATTTTAATCCCAGCTTTGATGATACATTATGTGCTGAAGGAGGGAGGGAAAAAAAAACAGTTCTCCTGACAACTTTAGTGACAAGAACGTTCATGGGCTGTGTGCATAGAAAGCCTGCGACAAAGGAATTGGAAGAGAGTGGGTTCTCCCTTAGCTTAGCACAAATTATTCTCTGATTCTCCATTGTCACAGTCTCTCTCTCAAATTACAGCTCAACCAGACTCCTTAATAGATCACACCAAAAACAACATACAAACATGAACATAAACGTTTGCCCCGGCTTTCTGCTCTATAACAGGCTGTAGCTCACTGGAAGATTAGGCTTGCATCAGACAGACGGAGAGAGAGAGAGGGGTTGGGGTGGTCGGGAGAGAGAGAGGGAGGGAGGGAGGTAGAGAGAGGGAGAGGGGGAGGGAGAGTGCTTTTCACCTCGGATTCCACTCATTTTCTACCTGAAAAAAAATGCAGCACCCAGAACTGCAGTCTGGTTTCCATGGTAACAACGGGCTATTATCCTACACTGTCATTCATTATGAAGGGACTTTACTTGACAGTGAGAGGAGGAGAGGAGAGCTGGACAGCGGTTGAGGGGTTACTCTCACACTGTGCCATGGGAGGGAAAAGAAGGAGGGAGGGAACACTTTCTCCTTGAGAAAAGGAAGATTTACCACACATTTTCATACCTCTTACCAGTAGAACCTCATACAAACCAGTTACGGATTGACCGGTTAACTGAGCGGATATCAAACCAAGACATTGATGATTAAACGCAAACAACAAAACAGAATAACTATAGGGTACCGATAAACCTAAATGTTATCAGGGTATCTTCCTATATGGTTAGAAAATACATGTACATATGCAATGCATATTTTCTTTGAAGGGTTGATGTGGTTCTACTGTAAATTTCAAAATGAAACATTTTCAGGACAACCTCCAATCCCAACATGTTTGTATCTTTGATGTTCCACTGTATTTTTTGTTGTCGTTGCCTATTGTTAACAATCACATGTCCATAGTTCTGCCCAATGCTCCACTACAAAACTGGTATATGCCTGGTATCTTTAAATGTGTATTTCAAAAGTCAGATATTTCAATCATATGTAAATGATACAAATATGTGCTCTCCACCACTTTTCTTTCATCATATCACCGAGAGGATCTCATTCATATCAAGGTCATGATGGATTTATTGTTTGATATACAGCATTCGGTTTAGCATTTTCAGTCCCTTAAAAATAACACTGAGAATTCCAGCAGACTAGTTTTGGAAAGGGACAAGTGTATGACGATTCAGGCCAGACATGATTGGCAGAGATTCAAAAGTACTTTTTGGGGGGCAGGGGGGAAGTTGAATAATATCAAAATACAACACATGGATGGGTGAAAATGTTGCCAAATATTTATAATTTACTAAAAACTGCCAAATCACTGAGCAGTTTCTGGTTCAGCAGAACGTCACGTCCCTCTCCTGTTGCCATTTGTTAGACCCATAATGCACTGTGTCTGGAACCAAGGTGGGAATGATTATGAAACAGGAAGCAACCATTTCAATTTGAAATGGATAGCTTTGCTTTTTCAGAGTACCCCTTCTTCCCCTGCTACCAACACACACTTGCACGCACGCACACACCTCCAAAGAACATTGCTTACCCCAGGACACTTCAACTAGTGACTAGTCGGGAGAATATGATAGATTTATTGATGGGACAAACAAACAATAGGCATGAATAGCCTTCATCAGAGCCTTGATGCCAGCTTCGTCAAGCTAACTTACATTGTTAGTTGCAGAATGTTTTATAGTAGTCACATTGCACTTAAAGAACATAACTAAATACATAAAGACATGGACAGCCCATTAAAGGTCAACATAGTAGAACACAATAATAATATACTGTATATTTCTTCACCATAGTGGAAGCCCACAGCATATGTAGTAGCTGCAGTATCATCTTGGCGAAGGGGCGAAGGAGGGGGCTTGGGTGGTGGTGGGCTAGGCAGAAGCAGCTGGAAACATTCTCCTCTCTCCACTCCAAGAGGACAGTGGGTCTGTGAGGAGAAGAGGAGAGGAGGAGGCTTGCACTCCAAGCACCCGCTCAAGAGGCTGCCATGCTGCTTCCTCAAGGTCAATGGGTTTACTCTGGCAGGCTCCTCCAACTCAATGGCATTGTTACAATTTCATCGCAGCAACGGTTTTGTGAGAGAAAGAAAAAATGTTGTATGTAGAATCCAGAAGTGGCTCAGACCAGACGGCTAGGCGGGATGACAATACACTGGATTTCAATGGGAAGATATAGTTTCAAGATCTTCATCGAGCGGTGGATGCTGTCTGTGGTGCGGCTTTGGAGGAGTTCAAAAGAGCCATTTTGTGAAATACGGTCCAACGGAATCTACTTCAAACACATTGCTAAGATATAGCTTTCTTGATCATTCGATTTATATAACTATTCATGTTCATTTAAGATCCTCCTGCAAATACCCCGATGAAGCATTCACCAAAATGTGTTGCTTTTAACAACAACAACAAAAGTTAAGAGTCACTGATCATCAAAATGTATGTGCCCAGACCAAAATGATATACTGTACAAACATTATATTCAATAACCAGACCACAGCTGTGCTTTCCTGCACCACCGTCCTCATAACGCACATGGAATATGCACTGTCCGGTGGGACATTCTCTCAAATGAAAGTAGCAGGAACATGAAAAGGTATATAGAGCCAATATTTTTTTGGTTTTTATCTATCTCCATCTCCCTATCCCCTTTCTCTCTCTCTCTCTCTCTCTCTCTCTCTCTCTCTCTCTCTCTCTCTCTCTCTCTCTCTCTCTCTCTCTCAATATCCAGGACCCATACACACTGAAACTCTCTGCTGCAGAAAGTAGGCCAAAAGCCATTCGAGGGAGAGTGAGACAGAGAGGGGGGGGAGGGATAAACAGAGAGAAGGAGAAAAAGAGAGAAAGGGAAGGAGCGAGTATAAAACAAACAATTACATCCAACATGTCTGCTGAGGAGTGGAGAAAAAAAGTGCTGATTCTTTTTCTAAGAGAACCTTTATTTAGAGTAATTACACTGTTTAATATGCACGCCAATACAAAACATATTGTCATCAGAAGGTGTACATCAAGTACAGCCCTGGGTGCCCTGTTGATGCATTGTGCCAATTTGCACGTGCAGATTTTCTCCATCTCTCCAACAAATGAAACCATCAATCAATCGTGCCCTGTATTATAGATAGTATTCAAATGTATTTGCTTATATTTGCGTTTCCATCTTCAAAATGTATTTCCTTTTTAAGTGTATCAACCCTCATTTGTCCGGTAAAAGAAAAGGAGTACATCCTATATTTGTTTGTAGTGTCCTTGTACAAAAAGAACACCATTTTGATTAATAATGTTTGAATGTTTTTTTGTATTGACTGATAATACTGGAGTAGGTGGACCATTAATAAACTTAGCATTTATAGCTTCTCCTCTTCCATGATCAACTGTTCCAGAAGGGAAAACTGCTGGTAACTATTCACTCAAAGATAACAGGTATAATGCATTAGGAGGATGCTGTTATGATGCTGTATAATGCATTAGGAGGATGCTGTTATGATGCTGTATAATGCATTAGGATGCAGTTATAATGCTGTATAATATCAAGATTTCTATGGCTATGACCCCACTCTCCAAGGGTGTCTCAGGGGGGGTTGGGATGTGCAAAAATCACATGACCAATTCCCACGTGTATTAATACACACTTGTACATGTGTGAAATAGGACAAATATAAGCATGCAACAAATAATTATAATCATTGTTATTGGTAAAACTTTACTTGACACCTAGCGTCATAACACATTATAACATGGCCACAACCATGTAATAATTTGTCATAACAGCTGTCATAACTTGTCATAACTTAACCTGTCATAATATGGTCTTAACACTGACATGACACATACAGTATATTTAGACATACATTGCATTATTTTCATGGATGGTTATGACACCTACATAATAGTTTCAAAATCCACAAAACCTACCACGGTAGTTATTTTATGGCTGGTTATGACATCTATATAAGAGTGTCAAAACCCACAGAACCTACTACACAAGGCAAAACATTCCATTACACCATAGCCTACTTGTCAACAGTATTTCTATGTCACGTAACATTTTCTCAAATTGACCATGGTTGTGAGTATCATAGGGAGGCGCACAATTGGCCCAGTGTCGTCCGGGGTAGGCCGTCACTGGAAATAAGAATAGGCTCTTAACTTGCCTGGTTAAATAAAGGTTAATTGAAGGTTAAATGTAGAAAAAGAAAAAAAGAAATGCAGGAGCAGATTTCAGGAGCAGGACAAGACACCCTCTTTGTGACTGATGACTGACATAAGGGATTGTACGTGATAGGCCTATCTGGCTAATATGATTATGATGGTCATAATGCTTCTTGACAGTGTCATAAAGTGTATTTTCTTTGTTTAAATAAAGTGACACAGTATAGTCATAATGCTTCTTGACAGTGTCATAAAGTGTATTTTCTTTGTTTAAGTAAAGTGACACAGTATAGTCATAATGCTTCTTGACGGTGTCATAAAGTGTATTTTCTTTGTTTAAATAAAGTGACACAGTATAGTCATAATGCTTCTTGACAGTGTCATAAAGTGCATTTTCTTTCTTTAAGTAAAATGACAAGGTATAGTCATAATGCTTCTTGACAGTGTCAAAGTGCATTTTCTTTCTTTAAGTAAAGTGACACAGTATAGTCATAATGCTTCTTGACAGTGTCATAAAGTGCATTTTCTTTCTTTAAGTAAAGTGACACAGTATAGTCATAATGCTTCTTGACAGTGTCATAAAGTGCATTTTCTTTCTTTAAGTAAAGTGACACAGTATAGTCATAATGCTTCTTGACAGTGTCATAAAGTGCATTTTCTTTCTTTAAGTAAAGTGACACAGTATAGTCATAATGCTTATTGACGGTGTCATAAAGTGTATTTTCTTTGTTTAAATAAAGTGACACAGTATAGTCATAATGCTTCTTGACAGTGTCATAAAGTGTATTTTCTTAGTCCAAGTAAAGTGACACAGTATAGTCATGATGCTTCTTGATGGTGTCATAAAGTGTATTTTCTTAGTCCAAGTAAAGTGACACAGTATAGTCATAATGCTTCTTGACAGTGTCATAAAGTGTATTTTCTTTGTTTAAATAAAGTGACACAGTATAGTCATGATGCTTCTTGACGGTGTCATAAAGTGTATTTTCTTAGTCCAAGTAAAGTGACACAGTATAGTCATAATGCTTCTTGACGGTGTCATAAAGTGTATTTTCTTTGTTTAAATAAAGTGACACAGTATAGTCATGATGCTTCTTGACGGTGTCATAAAGTGTATTTTCTTAGTCCAAGTAAAGTGACACAGTATAGTCATGATGCTTCTTGACGGTGTCATAAAGTGTATATTCTTAGTCCAAGTAAAGTGACACAGTATAGTCATAATGCTTCTTGACAGTGTCATATTCTTAGTCCAAGTAAAGTGACACAGTATAGTCATGATGCTTCTTGACAGTGTCATAAAGTGTATTTTCTTAGTCCAAGTAAAGTGACACAGTATAGTCATGATGCTTCTTGACGGTGTCATAAAGTGTATTTTCTTAGTCCAAGTAAAGTGACACAGTATAGTCATAATGCTTCTTGACGGTGTCATAAAGTGTATTTTCTTTGTTTAAGTAAAGTGACACAGTATAGTCATAATGCTTCTTGACAGTGTCATAAAGTGTATTTTCTTTGTTTAAATAAAGTGACACAGTATAGTCATAATGCTTCTTGACAGTGTCATAAAGTGTATTTTCTTTGTTTAAGTAAAGTGACACAGTATAGTCATAATGCTTCTTGACAGTGTCATAAAGTGTATTTTCTTTGTTTAAATAAAGTGACACAGTATAGTCATAATGCTTCTTGACAGTGTCATAAAGTGCATTTTCTTTCTTTAAGTAAAATGACAAGGTATAGTCATAATGCTTCTTGACAGTGTCAAAGTGCATTTTCTTTCTTTAAGTAAAGTGACACAGTATAGTCATAATGCTTCTTGACAGTGTCATAAAGTGCATTTTCTTTCTTTAAGTAAAGTGACACAGTATAGTCATAATGCTTCTTGACAGTGTCATAAAGTGCATTTTCTTTCTTTAAGTAAAGTGACACAGTATAGTCATAATGCTTCTTGACAGTGTCATAAAGTGCATTTTCTTTCTTTAAGTAAAGTGACACAGTATAGTCATAATGCTTATTGACGGTGTCATAAAGTGTATTTTCTTTGTTTAAATAAAGTGACACAGTATAGTCATAATGCTTCTTGACAGTGTCATAAAGTGTATTTTCTTAGTCCAAGTAAAGTGACACAGTATAGTCATGATGCTTCTTGATGGTGTCATAAAGTGTATTTTCTTAGTCCAAGTAAAGTGACACAGTATAGTCATAATGCTTCTTGACAGTGTCATAAAGTGTATTTTCTTTGTTTAAATAAAGTGACACAGTATAGTCATGATGCTTCTTGACGGTGTCATAAAGTGTATTTTCTTAGTCCAAGTAGTCAAAGTGACACAGTATAGTCATAATGCTTCTTGACGGTGTCATAAAGTGTATTTTCTTTGTTTAAATAAAGTGACACAGTATAGTCATGATGCTTCTTGACGGTGTCATAAAGTGTATTTTCTTAGTCCAAGTAAAGTGACACAGTATAGTCATGATGCTTCTTGACGGTGTCATAAAGTGTATATTCTTAGTCCAAGTAAAGTGACACAGTATAGTCATAATGCTTCTTGACAGTGTCATAAAGTGTATTTTCTTTCCAAGTAAAGTGACACAGTATAGTCATGATGCTTCTTGACAGTGTCATAAAGTGTATTTTCTTTGTTTAAGTAAAGTGACACAGTATAGTCATAATGCTTCTTGACGGTGTCATAAAGTGTATTTTCTTTCTTTAAGTAAAGTGACACAGTATAGTCATAATGCTTCTTGACAGTGTCATAAAGTGTATTTTCTTTGTTTAAGTAAAGTGACACAGTATAGTCATAATGCTTCTTGACAGTGTCATAAAGTGTATTTTCTTTGTTTAAATAAAGTGACACAGTATAGTCATAATGCTTCTTGACAGTGTCATAAAGTGTATTTTCTTTGTTTAAGTAAAGTGACACAGTATAGTCATAATGCTTCTTGACAGTGTCATAAAGTGTATTTTCTTTGTTTAAATAAAGTGACACAGTATAGTCATAATGCTTCTTGACAGTGTCATAAAGTGCATTTTCTTTCTTTAAGTAAAATGACAAGGTATAGTCATAATGCTTCTTGACAGTGTCAAAGTGCATTTTCTTTCTTTAAGTAAAGTGACACAGTATAGTCATAATGCTTCTTGACAGTGTCATAAAGTGCATTTTCTTTCTTTAAGTAAAGTGACACAGTATAGTCATAATGCTTCTTGACAGTGTCATAAAGTGCATTTTCTTTCTTTAAGTAAAGTGACACAGTATAGTCATAATGCTTCTTGACAGTGTCATAAAGTGCATTTTCTTTCTTTAAGTAAAGTGACACAGTATAGTCATAATGCTTATTGACGGTGTCATAAAGTGTATTTTCTTTGTTTAAATAAAGTGACACAGTATAGTCATAATGCTTCTTGACAGTGTCATAAAGTGTATTTTCTTAGTCCAAGTAAAGTGACACAGTATAGTCATGATGCTTCTTGATGGTGTCATAAAGTGTATTTTCTTAGTCCAAGTAAAGTGACACAGTATAGTCATAATGCTTCTTGACAGTGTCATAAAGTGTATTTTCTTTGTTTAAATAAAGTGACACAGTATAGTCATGATGCTTCTTGACGGTGTCATAAAGTGTATTTTCTTAGTCCAAGGAAAGTGACACAGTATAGTCATAATGCTTCTTGACAGTGTCATAAAGTGTATTTTCTTTGTTTAAATAAAGTGACACAGTATAGTCATGATGCTTCTTGACGGTGTCATAAAGTGTATTTTCTTAGTCCAAGTAAAGTGACACAGTATAGTCATGATGCTTCTTGACGGTGTCATAAAGTGTATATTCTTAGTCCAAGTAAAGTGACACAGTATAGTCATAATGCTTCTTGACAGTGTCATAAAGTGTATTTTCTTAGTCCAAGTAAAGTGACACAGTATAGTCATGATGCTTCTTGACAGTGTCATAAAGTGTATTTTCTTAGTCCAAGTAAAGTGACACAGTATAGTCATAATGCTTCTTGACGGTGTCATAAAGTGTATTTTCTTTGTTTAAATAAAGTGACACAGTATAGTCATAATGCTTCTTGACAGTGTCATAAAGTGTATTTTCTTTGTTTAAGTAAAGTGACACAGTATAGTCATAATGCTTCTTGACAGTGTCATAAAGTGTATTTTCTTTGTTTAAATAAAGTGACACAGTATAGTCATAATGCTTCTTGACAGTGTCATAAAGTGTATTTTCTTTGTTTATTGACACAGTATAGTCATTGCTTCTTGACAGTGTCATAAAGTGTATTTTCTTTGTTTAAATAAAGTGACACAGTATAGTCATAATGCTTCTTGACAGTGTCATAAAGTGCATTTTCTTTCTTTAAGTAAAATGACAAGGTATAGTCATAATGCTTCTTGACAGTGTCATAAAGTGCATTTTCTTTGTTTAAGTAAAGTGACACAGTATAGTGCTTCTTGACAGTGTCATAAAGTGCATTTTCTTTCTTTAAGTAAAGTGACACAGTATAGTCATAATGCTTCTTGACAGTGTCATAAAGTGCATTTTCTTTCTTTAAGTAAAATGACACAGTATAGTCATAATGCTTCTTGACAGTGTCATAAAGTGCATTTTCTTTCTTTAAGTAAAGTGACACAGTATAGTCATAATGCTTCTTGACAGTGTCATAAAGTGCATTTTCTTTCTTTAAGTAAAGTGACACAGTATAGTCATAATGCTTATTGACGGTGTCATAAAGTGTATTTTCTTTGTTTAAATAAAGTGACACAGTATAGTCATAATGCTTCTTGACAGTGTCATAAAGTGTATTTTCTTAGTCCAAGTAAAGTGACACAGTATAGTCATTTTCTTAGATGCTTCTTGATGGACAGTGTCATAAAGTGTATTTTCTTTCCAAGTAAAGTGACACAGTATAGTCATAATGCTTCTTGACTCATAAAGTGTATTTTCTTTGTTTAAATGTCATAAGTCATGTGCTTCTTGACTTAGGTGTCATAAAGTGTATTTTCTTAGTTTAAGTAAAGTGACACAGTATAGTCATAATGCTTTTATTTTCTTTGTTTAAATAAAGTGACACAGTATAGTCATGATGCTTCTTGACTAAAGTGTATTTTCTTAGTCCAAGTAAAGTGACACAGTATAGTCATAATGCTTCTTGAGTAAAGTGTATTTTCTTAGTCCAAGTAAAGTGACACAGTATAGTCATAATGCTTCTTGACAGTGTCATAAAGTGTATTTTCTTTGTTTAAATAAAGTGACACAGTATAGTCATAATGCTTCTTGACAGTGTCATAAAGTGTATTTTCTTTGTTTAAGTAAAGTGACACAGTATAGTCATAATGCTTCTTGACAGTGTCATAAAGTGTATTTTCTTTGTTTAAGTAAAGTGACACAGTATAGTCATAATGCTTCTTGACGGTGTCATAAAGTGTATTTTCTTTGTTTAAGTAAAGTGACACAGTATAGTCATAATGCTTCTTGACAGTGTCATAAAGTGTATTTTCTTTAAAGTTTTTTCTTTGTTTAAATAAAGTGACACAGTATAGTGACTTCTTGACATAAAGTGTATTTTCTTTCTTTAAGTCATATATGCTGTCATAAAGTGACTTAGTGTGACATATAGTCATGATGCTTCTTGATGTATAGTCATAAAGTGTATTTTCTTAGTCAAGTAAAGTGACACAGTATAGTCATAATGCTTCTTGACAGTGTCATAAAGTAAAGTGACACAGTATAGTCATAATGCTTCTTGACAGTGTCATAAAGTGTATTTTTTTCTTTGTTTAAGTAAAGTGACACAGTATAGTCATAATGCTTCTTGACAGTGTCATAAAGTGTATTTTCTTTGTTTAAATAAAGTGACACAGTATAGTCATAATGCTTCTTGACAGTGTCATAAAGTGTATTTTCTTTCTTTAAGTAAAATGACAAGGTATAGTCATAATGCTTCTTGACAGTGTCATAAAGTGTATTTTCTTTGTTTAAATAAAGTGACACAGTATAGTCATAATGCTTCTTGACAGTGTCATAAAGTGCATTTTCTTTCTTTAAGTAAAATGACAAGGTATAGTCATAATGCTTCTTGACAGTGTCAAAAGTGCATTTTCTTTCTTTAAGTAAAGTGACACAGTATAGTCATAATGCTTCTTGACAGTGTCATAAAGTGCATTTTCTTTCTTTAAGTAAAGTGACACAGTATAGTCATAATGCTTCTTGACAGTGTCATAAAGTGCATTTTCTTTCTTTAAGTAAAGTGACACAGTATAGTCATAATGCTTCTTGACAGTGTCATAAAGTGCATTTTCTTTCTTTAAGTAAAGTGACACAGTATAGTCATAATGCTTATTGACGGTGTCATAAAGTGTATTTTCTTTGTTTAAATAAAGTGACACAGTATAGTCATAATGCTTCTTGACAGTGTCATAAAGTGTATTTTCTTAGTCCAAGTAAAGTGACACAGTATAGTCATGATGCTTCTTGATGGTGTCATAAAGTGTATTTTCTTAGTCCAAGTAAAGTGACACAGTATAGTCATAATGCTTCTTGACAGTGTCATAAAGTGTATTTTCTTTGTTTAAATAAAGTGACACAGTATAGTCATGATGCTTCTTGACGGTGTCATAAAGTGTATTTTCTTAGTCCAAGTAAAGTGACACAGTATAGTCATAATGCTTCTTGACGGTGTCATAAAGTGTATTTTCTTTGTTTAAATAAAGTGACACAGTATAGTCATGATGCTTCTTGACGGTGTCATAAAGTGTATTTTCTTAGTCCAAGTAAAGTGACACAGTATAGTCATGATGCTTCTTGACGGTGTCATAAAGTGTATATTCTTAGTCCAAGTAAAGTGACACAGTATAGTCATAATGCTTCTTGACAGTGTCATAAAGTGTATTTTCTTTGTTTAAGTAAAGTGACACAGTATAGTCATAATGCTTCTTGACAGTGTCATAAAGTGTATTTTCTTTGTTTAAGTAAAGTGACACAGTATAGTCATAATGCTTCTTGACGGTGTCATAAAGTGTATTTTCTTTGTTTAAATAAAGTGACACAGTATAGTCATAATGCTTCTTGACAGTGTCATAAAGTGCATTTTCTTTCTTTAAGTAAAATGACAAGGTATAGTCATAATGCTTCTTGACAGTGTCATAAAGTGTATTTTCTTTGTTTAAATAAAGTGACACAGTATAGTCATAATGCTTCTTGACAGTGTCATAAAGTGTATTTTCTTTGTTTAAGTAAAGTGACACAGTATAGTCATAATGCTTCTTGACAGTGTCATAAAGTGTATTTTCTTTGTTTAAATAAAGTGACACAGTATAGTCATAATGCTTCTTGACAGTGTCATAAAGTGCATTTTCTTTCTTTAAGTAAAATGACAAGGTATAGTCATAATGCTTCTTGACAGTGTCATAAAGTGTATTTTCTTTGTTTAAGTAAAGTGACACAGTATAGTCATAATGCTTCTTGACAGTGTCATAAAGTGCATTTGCATTTTCTTTCTTTAAGTGACACAGTATAGTCATAATGCTTCTTGACAGTGTCAAAGTGCATTTTCTTTCTTTAAGTAAAGTGACACAGTATAGTCATGATGCTTCTTGACAGTGTCATAAAGTGCATTTTCTTTCTTTAAGTAAAGTGACACAGTATAGTCATAATGCTTATTGACGGTGTCATAAAGTGTATTTTCTTTGTTTAAATAAAGTGACACAGTATAGTCATAATGCTTCTTGACAGTGTCATAAAGTGTATTTTCTTAGTCCAAGTAAAGTGACACAGTATAGTCATGATGCTTCTTGATGGTGTCATAAAGTGTATTTTCTTAGTCCAAGTAAAGTGACACAGTATAGTCATAATGCTTCTTGACAGTGTCATAAAGTGTATTTTCTTTGTTTAAATAAAGTGACACAGTATAGTCATGATGCTTCTTGACGGTGTCATAAAGTGTATTTTCTTAGTCCAAGGAAAGTGACACAGTATAGTCATAATGCTTCTTGACAGTGTCATAAAGTGTATTTTCTTTGTTTAAATAAAGTGACACAGTATAGTCATGATGCTTCTTGACGGTGTCATAAAGTGTATTTTCTTAGTCCAAGTAAAGTGACACAGTATAGTCATGATGCTTCTTGACGGTGTCATAAAGTGTATATTCTTAGTCCAAGTAAAGTGACACAGTATAGTCATAATGCTTCTTGACGGTGTCATAAAGTGTATTTTCTTTCTTTAAGTAAAGTGACACAGTATAGTCATAATGCTTCTTGACAGTGTCATAAAGTGTATTTTCTTTGTTTAAGTAAAGTGACACAGTATAGTCATAATGCTTCTTGACGGTGTCATAAAGTGTATTTTCTTTGTTTAAGTAAAAGTGACACAGTATAGTATAATGCTTCTTGACAGTGTCATAAAGTGCATTTTCTTTCTTTAAGTAAAGTGACACAGTATAGTCATAATGCTTCTTGACAGTATTGTATTTTCTTTGTTTAAGTAAAGTGACACAGTATAGTCATAATGCTTCTTGACAGTGTCATAAAGTGTATTTTCTTTGTTTAAGTAAAGTGACACAGTATAGTCATAATGCTTCTTGACATAAAGTGTCATAAAGTGTATTTTCTTTGTTTAAATAAAGTGACACAGTATAGTCATAATGCTTCTTGACAGTGTCATAAAGTGTATTTTCTTTGTTTAAATAAAGTGACACAGTATAGTCATAATGCTTCTTGACAGTGTCATAAAGTGTATTTTCTTTCTTTAAGTAAAGTGACACAGTATAGTCATAATGCTTCTTGACAGTGTCATAAAGTGTATTTTCTTTGTTTAAGTAAAGTGACACAGTATAGTCATAATGCTTCTTGACAGTGTCATAAAGTGTATTTTCTTTGTTTAAATAAAATGACACAGTATAGTCATAATGCTTCTTGACAGTGTCATAAAGTGCATTTTCTTTCTTTAAGTAAAATGACACAGTATAGTCATAATGCTTCTTGACAGTGTCATAAAGTGCATTTTCTTTCTTTAAGTAAAGTGACACAGTATAGTCATAATGCTTCTTGACAGTCTTTCAAGTAAAGTGACACAGTATAGTCATAATGCTTCTTGACAGTGTCATAAAGTGCATTTTCTTTCTTTAAGTAAAGTGTGACACAGTGTCATAGTGTATTTTCAAGTAAAGTGACACAGTATAGTCATTGCTTCTTGACAGTGTCATAAAGTGTATTTTCTTTGTTTAAGTAAAGTGACACAGTATAGTCATGATGCTTCTTGATGTCATAAAGTGTATTTTCTTTGTTTAAATAAAGTGACACAGTATAGTCATAATGCTTCTTGACAGTGTCATAAAGTGTATTTTCTTAGTTTAAGTAAAGTGACACAGTATAGTCATGATGCTTCTTGACGGTGTCATAAAGTGTATTTTCTTAGTCCAAGTAAAGTGACACAGTATAGTCATAATGCTTCTTGACAGTGTCATAAAGTGTATTTTCTTTGTTTAAATAAAGTGACACAGTATAGTCATGATGCTTCTTGACGGTGTCATAAAGTGTATTTTCTTAGTCCAAGTAAAGTGACACAGTATAGTCATAATGCTTCTTGACAGTGTCATAAAGTGTATTTTCTTTGTTTAAATAAAGTGACACAGTATAGTCATGATGCTTCTTGACAGTGTCATAAAGTGTATTTTCTTAGTCCAAGTAAAGTGACACAGTATAGTCATAATGCTTCTTGACAGTGTCATAAAGTGTATTTTCTTTGTTTAAGTAAAGTGACACAGTATAGTCATAATGCTTCTTGACGGTGTCATAAAGTGTATTTTCTTTGTTTAAATAAAGTGACACAGTATAGTCATAATGCTTCTTGACAGTGTCATAAAGTGACATTTTCTTTCTTTAAGTAAAATGACAAGGTATAGTCATAATGCTTCTTGACAGTGTCATAAAGTGTATTTTCTTTGTTTAAGTAAAGTGACACAGTTTAGTCATAATGCTTCTTGACAGTGTCATAAAGTGTATTTTCTTTGTTTAAGTAAAGTGACACAGTATAGTCATAATGCTTCTTGACGGTGTCATAAAGTGTATTTTCTTTGTTTAAATAAAGTGACACAGTATAGTCATAATGCTTCTTGACAGTGTCATAAAGTGCATTTTCTTTCTTTAAGTAAAATGACAAGGTATAGTCATAATGCTTCTTGACAGTGTCATAAAGTGTATTTTCTTTGTTTAAGTAAAGTGACACAGTATAGTCATAATGCTTCTTGACAGTGTCATAAAGTGTATTTTCTTTGTTTAAATAAAGTGACACAGTATAGTCATGATGCTTCTTGACGGTGTCATAAAGTGTATTTTCTTAGTCCAAGTAAAGTGACACAGTATAGTCATGATGCTTCTTGACGGTGTCATAAAGTGTATATTCTTAGTCCAAGTAAAGTGACACAGTATAGTCATAATGCTTCTTGACAGTGTCATAAAGTGTATTTTCTTAGTCCAAGTAAAGTGACACAGTATAGTCATGATGCTTCTTGACAGTGTCATAAAGTGTATTTTCTTAGTCCAAGTAAAGTGACACAGGATGGTCATAATGCTTCTTGACAGTGTCATAAAGTGTATTTTCTTAGTCCAAGTAAAGTGACACAGTATAGTCATAATGCTTCTTGACAGTGTCATAAAGTGTATTTTCTTTGTTTAAGTAAAGTGACACAGTATAGTCATAATGCTTCTTGACAGTGTCATAAAGTGTATTTTCTTTGTTTAAATAAAGTGACACAGTATAGTCATAATGCTTCTTGACAGTGTCATAAAGTGTATTTTCTTTGTTTAAGTAAAGGGTTAGGGGGTTAGGGTTAGGGTTAGGGTTAGGGTTAGGGTTAGGGTCTTTTCTACAAGTTATTTAAAATATGATGACTAAAAACATGACTGTAAAAAAATTCCTTAAAACAACAACGGATTTAAACTTCCTGGCAGGGAAAAAACACATTTGAATAAATGTGGGTTTTGACACTTTTATGTTGGTGTCATAACCAGCCATAAAATAAAGCAATATATGTCACAATAGGTAAATAAATGGGTCATAACAGTGTTATGATGCTAAGTGTCAAGTGAAGTGTTACCTTATAATTAATATCAACACTTGTCATAAGCACCTATTGTTCTGCTAATGATCCTGACTATATAACAGTGATTATGGGAATGCTGACTATATAACAGTGATTATGGGAATGCTGACTATATAACAGTGATTATGGGAATGCTGACTATATAACAGTGATTATGGGAATGCTGACTATATAACAGATATATGCGCCTTATGACACGACACAAGACATATAATAATAATAAAGAAATAGTAAAGCATTATAGCTGTGAGTTTCAGTAAAATGGCATCAACCAAACCCTCATCGAAGCAGTGAGGCATCAGTACAGAGACGCAACACGAGAAGGAAACAAAGATGTCTATTTTCCCATGATGTTTCAGACTAATCCTTGTAGACGGCAGAGGACTGAGGACGACACAGCTATGGCCATTGTCTGTCCAAAAGAGCAGCTTCCTGTTTTGTCCCGTCCCTGCGGGGGTTGGGGGGTAAGACACACTCCTCTTATACATAGCTGGCATCTCTTGAAATACAGTATGAGCTGATGTGAATAGCGTGTCCTACACACTGTCATAGGGTACAAAATGTCTGATCTGTGTCCGGAAGACTAATGCTTCCAACAGCCTATTTATGAGCTGTTTGGGGATGAAAGGTTTGTTCATATACAATTGTATACTACAGTGCATATGGTCAGGTTTGTATTCACAATCATAAGACTTGGATATACTTGACCAGCATCCCCATTGTGTGTTAACTTAAAGGGATAGTTCACATGTTATTCCCCAGCCCTATTACCACTGGTATTATACTGTATTTCTAGTGAAATAATTGATGTAGTCTCATAAATCCATTCCCATTCCTAAGTGTTTCCATTCCCAAGTCAGACAATGTCAGAATAACTCCAAACAAAAACAACAACAACAGAAAGACACATGTTTCATAATCTTTATTGTTGGAAAATAGGAACATTGCAAATGCAATTGTAAATGGTTTTGTTTACATGCAGTACATGATCAATGTGAGATGTTCTGAAAAGTATACATGTAAAAGTGAAAGACAGTTATATCATTATAAATAGGTGGTTTCCTGTAAGATATATATTTTAAAAACTCCCCCACATAGAACCTGAGAAACCAAGCCTGATATGGTATACACTGAGTGTACAAAACATTAGGAACACCTTCCTACTCTTGAGTTGCACCTAATTTTGCCCTCAGAACAGCATCAACTCATTAGGGCATGGACTCTACAAGATGTCGAAAGCGTTCCACAGGGATGCTGGCCCATGTTGACTCCAATGCTTCCCACAGTTGTGTCAAGTTGGCTGGATGTCCTTTGAGTGGTGCACCATTTTTGATACACATAGGAAACTGTTGAACGTGAAAAACCCAGCAGCATTGCAGTTTTTTTGACATACTCAAACCGGAGTGCCTGGCACCTACTACCATACCCTGTTCAAACTCACATCTTTTTTCTTCCCCATTCACTCTCTGAATGGCACACATACACAACCCATGTCTCAATTGTCTCAAAGCTTACAAATATTTCTTTAACCTGTCTTCTCCCCTTCATCTACACTGATTGAAGAGGATTTAACAAGTGACATCAATAAGGGATCATAGCTTCCACCTGGATTTACTTAGTCAGTCTATGTCATGGAAAGAGCAGGTGTTCCTAATATTTTGTACACTCAGTGTAGCAACATCTCATCTAAATGGGTAGGCCTATCCTATCTCAAAATTATATTAAAACAACATTTTCAACAATATCAACACGGTTGACTTGATATTTTGGCATTGTTTTTTTGTAGTCCATCTTCATATCTTAAAGTTGAAGTTGAAGTGTTATAATGCCCTGTCAATGGGTCTTCAATCACTGCAGTTTAAATGCAGTTAACCCTTCCCCTAACCCACCAGGGTACAACATAAACTAGGGCTGTCAAATAATTAAAATAATTAATCGACTTAATGGCATCCCTTAATCGCAATTAATCGCAATTTTAGAATTAGCTCTTATTTGGCCATAAATAAACAGTTTTCCTATACGTTGAGTTACATACTATGTTTTGATTGTATGGGAAAGAAACACAAAATAATCTGCATCAGAATTGTTTTAATGGCGCTACAAACAACACAAAAGTCACTGTAACATACAGCTATTAATGCTCCCAATGTTTAAGTAGGCCTACTTCCTCTTGTCAATGTTTAAGTAGGCCTACTGTCTCTTGTCAATGTTTAAGTAGGCCTACTGTCTCTTGTCAATGTTTAAGTAGGCCTACTGTCTCTTGTCAATGTTTAAGTAGGCCTACTGTCTCTTGTCAATGTTTAAGTAGGCCTACTGTCTCTTGTCAATGTTTAAGTAGGCCTACTGTCTCTTGTCAATGTTTAAGTAGGCCTACTTCCTCTTGTCAATGTTTAAGTAGGCCTACTTCTCTTGTCAATGTTTAAGTAGGCCTACTGTCTCTTGTCAATGTTTAAGTAGGCCTACTTCCTCTTGTCAATGTTTAAGTAGGCCTACTGTCTCTTGTCAATGTTTAAGTAGGCCTACTGTCTCTTGTCAATGTTTAAGTAGGCCTACTGTCTCTTGTCAATGTTTAAGTAGGCCTACTGTCTCTTGTCAATGTTTAAGTAGGCCTACTTCCTCTTGTCAATGTTTAAGTAGGCCTACTTCTCTTGTCAATGTTTAAGTAGGCCTACTTCCTCTTGTCAATGTTTAAGTAGGCCTACTGCCTCTTGTCAAAGTTTAAGTAGGCCTACTTCCTCTTGTCAAAGTTTAAGTAGGCCTACTGTCTCTTGTCAATGTTTAAGTAGGCCTACTGTCTCTTGTCAATGTTTAAGTAGGCGCTACTTAGCTAGCACTCACATGGCTGCTATCACCATCATGAAAAGGGGCAGGAGGGAACCCCTACAACATACAATATTACGTTTTTCTAAGTAGTGAGAACAGTCGGGAGCAGGCAATGTTGAAAAGTGATCTTTAGACATTTTTTGAATTGACTAAAACAAGCAGACAGCAAGACAAATACATTTGAAAAAGGTCAAGTTTTTGCTGTGAACCAACATTTACATTTACATTTACATTTAAGTCATTTAGCAGACGCTCTTATCCAGAGCGACTTACAAATTGGACATGGTAACCACAGGTTGTTTTCCCCACAGGCGGGCAGGGTCACCAAGTGGGGTCACCACATCTGATGGATACAAAGAACAAAGAGCTTTTAAACCTGTCCAACAATTGTATGAATTCCACAGAAGACAATAACAATGGGTCAGCCAGGTCTGAGTTCATATATAATACAGCTATTAAATCTAGCCTAGGCTACTTATCCATTAACTAGTCACAAGCTGCTACTAGATTGGGATCATTTATTTACATCTTTTGACCTGAGAACTACAACAAAAACAGTAGCGAAATGGAATGGATGTCCTGTTCTGATTAAAATCATTGCGGGAAATTAGTTGAATCAAGAGGCTAGTGGATGTTTAAGCACCACAATAGAGACAGACACCTCTACAGAGACTGAATGCACACGGCGTTTTGTGTGTTGCACTTAAAAGGGTCCATGCGGAAACACGTGTGCTTAAAGGGATCTGTGAGGTGAAGAAATGGAGATGTGATTTACGGCGTCAAAGAATTAATGGCATGAAAAATATCCCACGTTAACTCGTTGTTAATGTGTTAGAGCGGCTGGTAGCCTGATGGTTATGATCATTGGGCCAGTAACTGAAAGGTTACTGGTTCGAATCCCTGAACAGACTAGGTGAAAAATCTGTCTATGTGTGCCCTTGAGCAAGGCACTTAAACCCTAGTTGCTCTTGATAAGAGCGTCTGCTAAATGACCAAAATAACATAAATGTTAACTTTGACAGCCCTATTTAAAACACCCACACACACCTGTGTAACCTTTACTTAACGAGGCAAGTCAGTTAAGAATAAATTCGTATTTACAATGATGGCCTACACCGGCCAAACCCGGGCGACGCTGGGACAATTGTGCACCTAATATGTGTGAGACAGAGATGTCAGAACCTTGTTCTCACCGTTGGCGTGGCATGTGGGATTTCTCTTTAAAGGACTGAGAAAAGGGGCCACTTGCCAACTCTTATTAATTCTGTATGGAAAAACTGTGTAACAAAAGCACAGCAGCAGACTAAAAAACAGCCGTACCGATTAACAGCATCATGAGGTACACATTCGTAGCTTATGCCTTCATTTTTAACCATTCATAGTAGTAAATAAATACATACATTTGATTTGATCTCATAGCTAGTTATAATTGATCATAAAATATGGAGCTTTAAAATGTCTTATTTTCTGTAGGTTCTACTACAATAACACAGGAGTCATTCATCCCACATTCTCAGTAATAAACAGCTTTCTTTCTCATCAAAAAGGGGAATTTGGGTATTGTATTTGCTAGGCAAATGATGCTAACACTTTATAATAACGTTAATTTAAAAGCCATTTATAGATCATTTATAAATCACCTGTTAATGATTTGCTGAACATTTGTAGGTCGTTGTTACTCTATTAAACAATAGTAAGCTATTCTGACCAAATAACTGATTTTTTTTGTCTGTATTTAATTTTTTTTTTTTACAGCATATTAAATACATAGCATATTATAAATATTATAATAAGGCATTATCCAGACCATCTGACATAAAAAAGAAAATGGGACAGTTTGATGAAAAAGCTTTAAATAAATGTTCATTATTCTTAGAACAAGTGATGAAGCATTATACACTCTGGCTGTAAGTAAAGTTATCGTTCATGGTTTACACACACATGATATGTTTACTAATGGTTAACAAAGTACCTGAGAATGGTTTTTAGGAGTGTTTTCTAAACAGATCTTCACATGTATAGTTTACCATGTCAATTGAAGACATTTTTGGGAATGATTCAAAAATAAAGATCTGAACGATTTCAATAAGGGCAATTCAGACTGGGTGCCAATCTAAACCATACTTGATTCTATGATAAAGGATATGGTTTGAGATCGACTTAGTGAAATCTGCAACAGATAAAACACACAGGATAGTGGCTATATTTTGTACAGAAGGGTTATTCTTTGGGACAGCCATAGTGGAATGCACCTGTGTAGATGAATCCAAAGATAAAGCCTATCATAGATTATCCATTAATCACAATAATTACACATGCCCCTCTCAGGGTTAAACCTGAGAGACTGGAGAATGTTGGTTGTGTGTATTTGTCTGTCTGTGTGTTTGGGTCTGTATCTGTGCCTGTGAGAAATAGGAGAGAAAGAAAGAGAACGAGAGAGAGAGAGAGAGAGAGAGAGAGAGAGAGAGAGAGAGAGAGAGAGAGAGAGAGAGAAAAAGACAAAGAGAGAGAGGAGGGAAGCAATCAGCAGACAGAAAGAAAAAGGAAAAGAAAGAAAGAGAGAGAAAAAGAGAACAAAGAGAAGGAGAGAAGAGGATCAACCAATCGTTCTCTTGACTCTAAGCAGGGGGATTTCCATGGCTCCTCTCGCTGTTGATAGACCTGACTTGACCAGAATATGTTAAATGAGACACTGTGTGGCTTCAGATGCTGTAAGAGGATGGAAAGCCTTCCCTCTTCCTCCACATCACATTGGAGACAGGCCATATCTGATATACCACCTTAGTCCCTATATAGTGCACCACTTTTGTCCAGAGCCTTTGGAATGCACTAGATAGGAAACAGGCTGGACTCTGGCCAAAAGTAGGGGACTGTATGGGGAATAGGGTGACATCTAGGTAAAAGTAGTGTGTTATAAAGTGAATAGGGTGCCATGAGGTTAGAGGAGACTGTGGCGACTGTTGGCATACACTGGTGACATATCCCTCTTGGATTAATTTGATTAGTCCTGAGTAGTGATTAATCCACATAGCATGGTGGGAGTGTTTAATCCTAAAGCTCATTTAACCTGAACAGGGAGGTGCCCTCACAGATGGCCAAGTAGATGACACTGTCTCTCCTACCTGCTCATTATCTAATAAACTAGTTACACAGCTGGGCCGTGTGTGTGTGTGTGTGTGTGTGTGTGTGTGTGTGTGTGTGTGTGTGTGTGTGTGTGTGTGTGTGTGTGTGTGTGTGTGTGTGTGTGTGTGTGTGTGTGTGTGTGTGTGTGTGTGTGTGTGTGTGTGTGTGTGTGTGTGTGTGTGTGTACAAAGAGAGAGAGAGAGAGAGAGAGAGAGAGAGAGAGAGAGAGAGAGAGAGAGAGAGAGAGAGAGAGAGAGAGAGGGAGGGGGAGAGAGAGGGGGGACAGAGACAGAGAGAGAGAGAGAGAGAGAGGGAGAGAGAGAGAGAGGGGGAGAGAGAGAGAGAGAGAGAGAGAGAGAGAGAGAGAGAGAGAGAGAGAGAGAGAGGGGGAGAGAGAGAGGGGGAGAGAGAGAGAGAGAGAGAGGGGAGGGAGAGAGAGAGAGGGGGGAGAGAGAGAGGGGGGGTAGAGAGAGAGAGAGAGAGAGAGAGAGAGAGAGAGATAGAGAGAGAGAGAGAGACACAGTGCTGATCTCTCTGTTTGCAGACCATCATGTTTTCTGCTTGTGTACAAAGGTCCCTAATGTAATTACCCTCCACTTAAAAGGGACGTTAAGAAAGGTTCCCTGCTGTAATTCTTTGAGTTTGGGCTCCAACAGAGTGATTCTAAGTCTGAGCTGTCCTGATTGCAGAGAGTGAGAGAGCACTGGGAGGATACTCTAAGCTGCTGCTGCCAGACAACCCTACTTATTGGTCCATGAAAAAAAAATATCTGTCCAAAATGTTCATCCTCAAATCCAGTGCGTTAGGATCCACTCCCCTTCATACCACAAAACTGTACTAGTCATTTCCCACCTTTTGATTGAACTGGTTTCATTGTTCGTAGCTTTACTTTTAGGCTAAAATCTTAATATTATTCTACTGAGCCATTTACCTTATGTTTATATTCTTATCTTTGATTATTTCTTATAGTTGTTGTATTGTCGAGAAGTAACCTGAAAGTAAGCATTTTGTTGTATACCATGTGTATCCTGTACCTACGACTAATAAAACTTGAAACTTGGTGCAGCTTATAGTTGGTCACACTTATCCTAGTGCAGTGCAAGGATGCATTTGTGGCTGCCTGCGCCATCTTGTCTCGTTAACCTGTTGTTTCAGCTCTCAGACTACACACAAGTGCTACAGCACAGCTCATCAACTCTCCTCACACTATCGAATTATTGATATTTCCAAGCCTATTTCTCCACACTGGCCTATGCAGAGTCGTGTAGCATGTGTACCAATAGCCTACAAGTAGAACTGCAGCAACCGAAGGGTTTTTCCAGGGAGTGGCGGAAACTGCGGAATGGGGACTGTAAACTCCTGCGTGTTCTGGAGCAAAGATGCTGGCACAAAGGACACTCCTGGCCGAGTACACGCTACTCGGTACCAGTATGTTCTGCCCGGTATCATAGGCGTCACCAGGCGAGATACAAAGGAGCCATCGACATTGTCTGAGCCACCTGAACAGCCCTAGTGCAGAACCCTTTGTTCACACACACACACACACACACACACACACACACACACACACACACACACACACACACACACACACACACACACACACACACACACACACACACACACACACACACACACACACACACACACACACACACACACACACACACACACACACACACACACACACACACACACGTTCGTACGTACAGTACACACACTGAATGTCCTACTGCCCAGTCCACCTTAGGAAGGCTCAGGCCTGTGTGTGTGCGTGTGCCTGTATGTGTGCATGCGCGCACGTGCATGTCCTCCTACCCCAGTGCAGTGGTAGGGAAGCAACAGGCTGGGGCTGTGAGGCTGAGCGAGACACAATCCGACAATGGAGCTGTAGCCAGACAGCTCTGTCTCTCTGCACTGCAACGCTTCAGACCGGGGCGAGACGCCTCAGCGCTGCTGTTTGCTTACCAAGCTGAACAAATAAAACTGTTTGTCACAGGGCTGAGGCGGAGGCTCGAAATAGGTTTCCCTTTTTTATGCAAGAAGAGAGCTCTAGCAGCAATAGACGAGCAATAGAGATTTCCAATAGAAACCCAGTTTATTCCGTTGAGTGACCCCAAAAAATTCTCAAAGACGAGACATTTACCTGGACTAGACCTTTACAGTGCAAATCTACACCTTATAGCGCTATATCCTAACACAGTGTCTGCTGCAAAAATAAATGCTACATTTGACACATTTCACTCTCCCCTCGAACCACACCGAACCATTGTGTGTGAATCGACAATGCGGATTTAAAACATGTTAGACTTTCAATGTTAATAAGCTAGTGGTGAGAATGTCTGACCCAGGGGTGAGCTATGTTAATAAGCTAGTGGTGAGAATGTCTGACCCAGGGGTGAGCTATGTTAATAAGCTAGTGGTGAGAATGTCTGACCCAGGGGTGAGCTATGTTAATAAGCTAGTGGTGAGAATGTCTGACCCAGGGGTGAGCTATGTTAATAAGCTAGAGGTGAGAATGTCTGACCCAGGGGTGAGCTATGTTAATAAGGTAGTGGTGAGAATGTCTGACCCAGGGGTGAGCTATGTTAATAAGCTAGAGGTGAGAATGTCTGACCCAGGGGTGAGCTATGTTAATAAGCTAGTGGTGAGAATGTCTGACCCAGGGGTGAGCTATGTTAATAAGCTAGTGGTGAGAATGTCTGACCCAGGGGTGAGCTATGTTAATAAGCTAGTGGTGAGAATGTCTGACCCAGGGGTAAGCTATGTTAATAAGCTAGTGGTGAGAATGTCTGACCCAGGGGTGAGCTATGTTAATAAGCTAGTGGTGAGAATGTCTGACCCAGGGGTGAGCTATGTTAATAAGCTAGTGGTGAGAATGTCTGACCCAGGGGTGAGCTATGTTAATAAGCTAGTGGTGAGAATGTCTGACCCAGGGGTGAGCTATGTTAATAAGCTAAAGGTGAGAATGTCTGACTCAGGGGTGAGCTATCTGTGCCACATGGTACATGGATGAGACTGCTTGTTACCCAGGGTTGCACACACTGCAGTGCGCTAGCAGTTAACGACACACACATACTCACTCACACACACATCTCACAGGGGCAGCTGTTGTCATTGCATCTCTGCTATACTTAGTTATAGTAGTACAGAATAAATAAGTTTAGGTTTGCAAACACACACACACACACACACACACACACACACACACACACACACACACACACACACACACACACACACACACACACACACACACACACACACACACACACACACACACACACACACACACACACACACACACACACACACACACACACACACACACACACACACACACACACACACACACACACACACGTCGACCGGTGTAGGGATATCTGACTGAGGGTTACTGTTCTAGAGCACTAAGTCCTTACGCACACTGCCACACTGGTGAGGAGTCCTGAAAGGGTGCCATTTTACACAGCCAGCACAAAGAGGTTAGCAGTGAGAGGAAGAACATACTCCTGCAGCGCAGCAATGAGGGGATGGGCCAGTGCAGCAATGAGGGGATGGGCCGAGGCTATCATGGAGTCGCTGTTCTGAAACACAGTTTCTCTACCCTTCCAGCATGGCTCACAGAGGGAGGGAGAATCCACAGTGCTTTTATTAGCATGATGCTAGCCTAATCACACCAAGCATTGTTGACAATAGACAATGTTATGAGGACTTTAAAAATGAATGTCTAGTCAAGGGTAGAACGCAAACAAAAGATGTATGTTAGCTGTACGCATATTAGCCCCATTGCTATCAGAAGCTGGGTGTGCCGCCGTTCAGTTTGCTGTCCCTAAAGCCAGTACAAACCCAACAAACTTGCAGTTATTTCAAGTCATTTTGCAGACACACTAGAATTTGCTAGCTGCTCTGTTAAAAATAACGTTAGACTATATCCGATACAGCACAGCAACAGCCTACAGACTCACAGTCAATCAATGTGACATGGTAATAACTGCTAACATACAGGCTTTCTGATATACAAACACCTGCGAATGTACTCTCTCTGCACACAAAGAGCTCTACCTTGTGTGTGTGTGTATGCACGGCGAGCGTGTGTGTGCATGAAGACGAGGGTTCCATGAGGTCAAACACAGGTGTACCGAGCTGTTATAGGTTCACGCTCTCCACAGTACTTTGTGCTGCTCTCAAGACAGAATAAGGCATGGACAAAAACAGAAAGAAATACTTTCCCAGTCGCCAGAAGAAAGACAAAGGAATAACAGAGCAGACAGGATCAGTGGCTAGTTGAGTTTTTTTGTGGGCCTCAGACACAAGTGCAGGATTGGTAACGTTAGCTTAAACGTTCACTGAACGTAAGTTCCCCCCTCCATCATCCACCCCACCACAAAGATTCCTCAGCTGATTTCAACCCACCATTGTGTCACATGACCCTCGAGCCGGCATTCCTTCGACCCCCCCCCCACATACACTGCCGCCTGATTCCAGCTAACCTTTTTTCACTTTTCTTTCCAGACGATTTCCTTTCTCTGACAATCTAGTGTGTCTATGTACGTTTGACAGTCTGAAACGCCTTTTGTCTTGCAGAGAGAGCGACAGACGGGACGACAGCGCACCACTCCCAGCTCCCGAGAGCCTAACCCGTGGACATGAGAGCACAACGTCACAAGTTAGGGTCTCAGGGATTGCGAGAGGCACATTTTATAGTTGTACTATTTCCACTCCCAGACAGACTGTG
Organism: Oncorhynchus gorbuscha; assembly: GCF_021184085.1. Classification (NCBI taxonomy): domain Eukaryota; kingdom Metazoa; phylum Chordata; class Actinopteri; order Salmoniformes; family Salmonidae; genus Oncorhynchus; species Oncorhynchus gorbuscha. The sequence goes on from NC_060185.1 coordinate 40,143,614, forward strand.
AGTCGAATGAATCATGCTGGCATGAGAGTACCAAATAGACTAGAAACAAACACACGATATACATGAAAATAAAGGCTTCCTTCCGTGAGGTATATCGGCAATGCATGCCCCCCTTCTCTGGCTCTCTGTTTGTATAACATACAACAAGTGCAACCATAAGCCAGACACAACATTGACCAATCTCCCCCTCCCCCCTCTGCCTCTCTCTCTCCCTCTGGAGAGACCCCCGCCTCCCACCGACTCTCTCTCTCTCTCTCTCTCTCTCTCTCTCTCTCTCTCTCTCTCTCTCTCTCTCTCTCTCTCTCTCTCTCTCTCTCTCTCTCTCTCTCTCTCTCTCTCTCTCTCTCTCTCTCTCTCTCTCTCTCTCTCCCTATGTCCCTCTCTGTGTCTCTCCCCACCCCCCCAGGTGAAACAATACAGCACTTTGAAAAATGCTCCAGGTAAACCCAAAGCTAGCCCTCGGTTCCTTAAGTTCCCATGCTCTCTATTCCTAAGCTGCAGCTGCCAGTTGTTAAGGGACGGTCAGACAGAAATCCTGGATTCAACAGCACACCAACCACCGACTCAAAACTACTTTACAGAATACCCAAGCAAAAGAACACAAAGTCAGTTTATCTTGAAACATTCATGTGGCTCGTTTCATTTCAATATCAGGAGGGCAGAGCGATGATCTGGATATGTGCACGAGGATGGTTGAATATGAATCCACACTGAACCTTCCACAACCAGTTTGAGACAGAGAGGTGTAAGGGAGGCAGGCGGTCTAAATCTACAGCCATAAGTTACGTAAATCGAGAAAAAAACGAGAGAGTGGCAGGAAAACAGCTTCAATCAACTTACCCAGGTCTGGTTCTTAATGAGGAGGCACCAGCCCTTGTCCCTTGTTGCAACCTGCTCGACAGAGAAAGAGAGAGAGAGAGAAACTAACTCAGGTTTAAACTCATGTCGACAAGGTTTCGGACAAGATCTTGCAGGCTTTACAGACGGTTACAGGATGAAAGTGGCACGAGTGGGGAGCAATGTGTCGGTCGATGACAGGGAGACGAAGCGAACCGACGGACAGATATAAGAGAAGGAGGAGAGAGGATGGGTGGTGAGGCTGATGAAGAAACCACCGTGTACAGACAGAAAGACAGAGGGAAATGACTCGGAGAAAACGAGAGGCTACTCCCAGGGGTTTCAGTGAACGGAAAAGTTCAGAATAACAATAAAAAGATGGTGATGGTGATAAAAAGCAGGTATGAAAAAAGGAGAGAGAACAGGGAGTGAGAAGAGAGGATGAGAGTGAGCCCTACCACCGCTTGTAGCCAGGACCACAGCACCAGTGAAGCATACCAGTCTGCTGGCTCACTGAGAGAGAGGAGAGGAGGAACACACACACACACATACACACACACACACACGCACACGCACACGCACACACACACACACACACACACACGTTCACTCACTTTGTTTTGCTGCTGTTAACCTATGCCGCCTTTACTCAGTTGTATATCCCTATTTCATATCCAGTTCAGGTTAGAAGAAAATGAACAGTTTGTTGTCGTATATGCCACAAAAGCCCAAAAATATCCAAACTAATTAAAAGACCAAATGCATCAATGGATGTTGCTGCTGTTCTGCTTCCCTCGCTAAAATTGATCAATTTTATTTCACCCCCCTCCTTCTCTCTCTCTTTCTCTCTCTCTCAGTGCAGAACAGAAACACATGCAAAATTGGAAGAAGGGAAAAGAGAAAACTGTGAATCCCAGGTCTCCCGCTCTCGTCTTCATGCATTCCTGCTGAATGGCAGGAGATGAAAAAATACTTTTCCCAAAAAATGTGGAAATATTATCCAGTAATTTGCCTGCTCAGATGTAATAATTTAAAACAAGAGGCCCACTTCTCTGCTGTATCAGCCGGAGAGACAGATAGAGACAGAGACAGAAAGAGAGGAGAAGGAGGAGGAGGAGGAGGCTAAGGAGGAGGAGGAGGAGGGAGATGAGGAGGGGGAATGAGAAAGTCGGCCGCCTCTCACTTTTCCACCTTTTCAGTGTTTTATTCAAGTCTGTTTCCCGTCAACAAATCCTCTGTTTTCCTTGATTTTCTTCTTGCACGTATTCCTCTCTGTCTCATACGGTCTCTCTCACTTTCCCTCCCTCTCCGTGTCTCTCTCTCTCTCTCACTGCCTCACTACCTCACACATGCCCGACATCATTAACACTATCCTTCAAAAAGAGAATGAGAGGAGAGAGAGAGCAGAAAGAGAGAGCAGGTCATAGAAACATAGCTACATGATGTGCTTGGCTTATAGAGGCTACATTTAATCTCCACTGGCTCCCCCAGGCTTTGATACGGAGAGCGGAAAGAGAGGGGGAGAGAGCTAGGGAGAGATGATGGGGGAGGGACAAATATAGCTGAGGGGAGGCTGGCGACGTACAACACAATGTAGGTTCAATTCAACGACGGGGAGAGAAAAAGACCACACTGTCCTCTTCATTTCTCTCTGCTCACTCTCTCTCTCTCTCTTCATCTTTCCCTCTCTGGGCGCGTCTGCTCCGGCCAACTCATCTCCAATCCTCTTTGACTGCTGTCTCACAGACTGTGCATTGTATTGGCTTCTCCTGTTTGGACTGCAATGAAGGCTCAGTGCCGACGGTTTTCTCTTTTTCTCTCACTTTTTCTACCACTTTTACGTTTTCGCTAGCGTTTTGAGAGCCCCCCCCCCCACCGCAGCTATCCTCATTTATCACCATCTTTTCGTCCAGAAACAGCCAGCGATCAATGAGCCACTAATATTAGACTGGCTTTGACAGGCGCCGAGAGCACACAGCAAACAGACAAACACACAGCAAACTGACAAAGACGTGCACACAAAAAAACACACGCACACGCACACACACACACACACACACACACACACACACACACACACACACACACACACACACACACACACACACACACACACACACACACACACACACACACACACACACACACACACACACACACACACACACACACACACACACACACACACACACACACACACACACTAACAGACGGACAGTGTCTGTACACAGCATGGCTTGATTAATTCATGCAAAAATGAATAATACAAGCAGCAAGACAAACAAAAATGCCATTGCACTTGGGAGGCTGACGACTCATTGGAGTCGATGCAGTGCTCTACTTTAGATTCTTATTAAGACCTTCAGAAATAAACAATGAAGGACGTACAGTATGTCAGCACAGACCCAGATCTGTCTAAGAAACCAGCCAGTGTCATACCATACACCAAAGTGTACAACACAAACACAATCCAATGTAGCACAACACGGTAACACTATATTGTGTAGGTAGGTGTCTGAAACAGAGGAGGCTCTGGTGAGTGTGATTGACATGTGTCACTCAGGCTGACAAACGCAGGAGGACAGTATCCTGTCAAAGCAGTAAAGATGGCACTTCTATTTGTTGTGGAAGTCTTTATTCATAAATGCTTAACAAAGGTGCATTCTGTACAGAGGTGGTCACAGTTAAACACTAACAGATGTGTAGTATACAGCAACATACTGTCAGTCAGGTTTATAGATGCTGGAAACAGCAGTTCTGGAAATGGTACTTTATATTTCTATGGGGACTAGGAGCAGGCAGGGTAAAGGGAAGGACGAATGAAAAAGAGGATTTTATTTAACTAGTCAAGTCAGTTAAAATTCTTATTTTCAATGGCGACCTAGGAACAGTGCCTTGTTCAGGTGCAGAACAGCAGATTTTTACGTTGTTGGCTCAGGGATTCAATCTTCCAACCTTTCAGTTACTAGTCCAACGCTCCAACCACTAGGCTACCTGCCACCCCATTCATACAGTAGGGTGAACATTCACTATTGAAAAATCTGCAGGGAAGTTTGAAATGGATAAAAGCAATGCTGTAAAGACAAGTTGGAATATTAAATAGACAACTAAGCACAACCCTATCAATTCCTACAGATAAATAATATGGTTGGCATGAACACATCCCGGAGGTATTTTCAGTGATTGCAGTGATTCATTCAAATACTAATTCATAAATCCATGATTCGGGTATAAGTAAGAGATCTTTGTCGATCTGTTGGTCTACCGTAGCTTCTACAATTACAAATGTGGTAGCTTGCCTTGACAACACTTTACACCAGAACAAGTCTTCAACATAGCTACGATAGAATTGAACCATTGTAAATGCCTTAAAACATAACCTGTTCGAGAACAGAGTATGGTGATAACTAATGTGTTGAAAAGACATGTGATTATCAAAAGAGAAGACTGATTGCGTGCACAGACGTGACTTGGAGAGCAGAGGCGAGAGAGCAACCCTCTGTGCTCTGGACCCTCACACACACACACACACACACACACACACACACACACACACACACACACACACACACACACACACACACACACACACACACACACACACACACACACACACACACACACACACACACACACACACACACACACACACACACACACACACACACACACACACACAGATCTGGTTTGGATTAGTGCATCAAGGCTGAGATTACACAGCACACAGGCCATGACAGCCACCCCCAAAGCACACAAACACACACACACACGCACATGCACCACGCACATTCACATAGGCACACACACACAAAGGCACGCACAGACACACAGTCACACACATGCTGGCTTGCATGTACGGACATGCTCACGTGTGTGCGCGCACACACACACTCACAGGTAAGTAAGACACACATACACTATACTGAGCATTTAGGATAAATCTGAACCTTGAGATCCAGTCTCATTGTTCTCTTCATTTGCCTGGCAGTCACTGTCTAAACCTGTATCCAACTGTCTGATAGCACAGTGGTTTTACCAACAGGGGGCAGCCTTTTGTTCTATTACAACAACCAATAACTGCACCCTCCAAATCCTGAATTGGGAGACAGGGGGGGAGATGGCTTGCAGGCTTCAACAGATTATATATACAGTACAGGGATTTTGTTATAACTTTCAAAGGAATATCACATATTATAGTGCAGCTTCTCTCACACACTTCTTAGAAGGTGATAGCCTACACGGCAGGTTTCTTACAGACCTATACATTCTCACATACAGTAATCTCCTCCAAAAAGATAGTAAAGGAGTGGAAATAAGAAATCATTCCATGAACATATGAAATAATGACACTACTTTTATCTCAAATCTAAAAGGTCAATGTCACATTTGTCTCTATCAATTATCTTGGGAACCGCATATTTTGTTTCGCATTAATGTGTTAGGTAAATATGGCGGAGTACTTTCATTTATGGGTAGTGGGGACGTAAAAGGTCCTTCGTAACTCTCAGACAGGAGTGTATTAGCAGTAGAGCCCGGCCTCAACAAAGCCGTGTATGCTTGGCTTTCCATCACAGCTGAATGGTAAATGTTTATTACACAGTTTATGCATCGATGTTTGATGAGTGGCTCAAATACACACGTCTATATTACCAGTAGTACCAGCATCATTCTTAGGAGCATTTCTGTTGACTGTGTTGCTCATCTGCTGTTCTCTTTCAGAGAGTTGACGGGTATGAAAATATGTGGAAGAGGAGATGATAGCACATCTAAACGCACTCGCTTTCAAGTTTCTTACAGTAATAACAAACAAAACCATGACATAATGTTTCTAAAAAAAGGGATTCGAACCTCAACTGGAACTCTTCTAGAGTCTACTAGTTAGTCATTTATTAGACAGAGTGGATCTCTGAGCCCCGTGAACAGACAGATGGTAGAGATATTCAAGACACTCAAAGGAATAAGGAATAATTATCAAGAGTCTTCCATTTCTTGACCGTCCACTCCTGGCGGCTATATCAAGTAGTCTGAGACAGACCTAATGAAGTCATCATGGTTCAACCAAAACAGTTGGTAAGGCTTTACATGAAGGTATCCTATCTAAAGGGTTTCTAATTAGTGTATAGACTGTTCTGTTTGCCAGAGTGCTTCGGCTCACACATCACTGCTTGTCTCAGCTATACCATAAATCACCATTCTACAATTGCAACCAACTTATAACTGTTTATTACTGATTTATAAACTCTCAATAAAGGATCCCTTCGCCATCAATAAACTATGAATACACTCTACAAAACCTTTATAAACTCTTCATAAATAAAGTGGGACCAATACTAGGGCACTTTTTAAAAGAAAACCTGGGTTTAATAAGAGGAAACTTCCAAACTTGTTTCTCTCAACCCGACCTCTCAGTTTGAGGTTTGGAGATGCCGAGTCATCAGGTTGTTGGCTCCTTGCATTTTGCTGCCCAGTGGGCAGGAGTTGTGCATACCACAGGGAAAGTTGTGCATACCACAGGGAAAGTTGTGCATACCACAGGGAAAGCTAGGAGGTTGTACAGTTATCTCCCGGGGTGTAATTCTCAACTATACAACCTACTACCTCAGCCTGGGAGCAAGCAGTCTGGAGTCACTGGGTAGCAGGGATCTTGGGGACAGCGATGACAGTGAGTTGCAAATTGTGGTTCCAATGGGTTAGAGCATGGTGCTGCTGGCAATGCCAGGGTTGTTGGTTCGATTCCTGCACGACTCACAATAACGTGTACTAAATGTAGCCTACTGGGTCACTGTCAACTTTAAGCTGCTTTGGATAAAAATGTCTGCAAACGAATCTGCTAAATTGCCAATATTTAAATTGAGTAGAGGAGAGACATTCCACCATACCTAATAGCCTTTTAGTGCCTGGAACGGTATAGTATTGAAGAACGATCTTCAAGTATGCCGTCCTATTGGTTAACACTAATATCCACGGATTCAAGAGTGCAACAGTTTGGGTGAAGGTCAGCTGCATGGGCCACACAGACAGAGACCTATAGAAACAAGCTTGTGAGGTCAGTTAGCACAAGTTCGGATCTACGGGTTTGTGGCTGTGGGCAGGTTTCTTCCAACCATTCGTTGGGTCCATCTACTGTAAGGACTCAAGAGTATACAATACCTAATAACATGATGAAACCACTTATTATATATTCTCACAGATAAGCTTGATATGGTGAGTAATTGTATCCACAAGGAGTAAATCTAGTCATATACCTTGAGGAAATAAGAATGATAACACAAGTTAACACATTCATTTATTAATGACAAAAGGTGATACGCAAATTGTTTTATCATCCAGTATTTCATGTATTTAATATTGAGCAGTGCTCGGTGTATTCCCCCAAAATATGATTTTTTTATTAACTATGTTTTAACATTCTCTTGCAGCGGTGTCATGGCAATTACAATAAATTATATTTGCAGTTGTTAGGGAGGAGGTTACTAATAGTGACTTAAGTGAATATAGTCTCCCCTGTTAGTTTACGAGAATATTATGACATAGATTATCAGTGTTCCCAATGACAAGTTGATTATGTAGCGTAGAAAATATGCGTTCGGAAACAGTAAGGCTGCCACATCATTTGGAAAAATAATTACTTAGAAAAGTCTAATCACACTAAATCCTATATGATTATATGATAAAAGTAAACAATTATAATACTCAATATCTCTTTGTCAATGATTACCTTTGAACACATTTGCTTCAGCTGAGGTTTTCATACTAGCTGCATTGATAGTGAAAAAAATGACATATTGCTCAAGTGTCACTCTGGGCTTACGTTTTGAGTGCTCAACTGAAAAAATATATGTACAGGAATTAACTATGCTATGAATAGATTATCAAAGCACTCCAAACCACTAATTCAGAAATAGATACTTTACGCACGATGAAAAACATAACCGTTGTTCTAACCCAATCTGATAAAACATAATTCAGTTTCCTTCGTCAACTGCAAGCACACAGATCAGTATTATCACTAAAACTGATCCCAGATAGCACTAAGGCTTACAATCAGTGATTGTAACTCTGTTTTATCTCCTGTTTGGAAAAGTCCAACTCCTCAAAAATCCACTCCCCCTTTGCTGTAAACTGTTTAACTAGTTTATATTTCTAGCCATATATTCTAATGGTCTGTTTTCATACAACTCTAAAACCTAAAGAGAACATGCACATAAGATAACTACAACTCAGACTAATTGTTCAAACAAGTATTTGGGCATAGATGTACTCTCAAAAACCTCGTGTTCAGTGTCTTCCCAGAGAATCATGTCTAACCTAGCAATCAAAGTAACTCAATTCAATTGTATTGACTGCAATAAAACATGCAAAACAACAGAGTAACACGTCTCTCGTGAACACCGAAGATTTACTACAAATACATTGCTTTTACTCCAAACGATAAAATATCTCATCAAATTGGACACTCCCAACCTAATATAAGCTATACAATCTGCAGATTTGAGTTGTCCCCATCCCACATGGGCAGAGAATGAACATAGTAAATCAAAATATCAATAGATATCAATAGATATTTTTGAAGTTTTACTTGACAAGTTGTTGCAATTGTGAACAAGGTTGTGTTTCACAATCATTTCCATCATTTGGAGATAATAAACGTTGCCTTCCTCAGTGTTTAGTTGTTAACGGAACTAAGTGGAGGAAGACAAAATAGTGTTGCTGCAATCAAAAAAACCTTCAAAGAGGTACTGCTGTTTGTGTTTAATTTACATTATATTTCAAAAAGACGGCTGAACTGCAAGCATCTCCAATGTCTATATTTATGATATTTCATTGGTTGTTTTATTTTTAGATCTTAAGTCCCACAAACCATTCTGCTGCTTGTTTCACTGGCCTGCTCACGACAGTGAGAGCACATCCCAGGCAAGAGTTATTCATTAAATCACACGAACACTACAAAGCTTAAGACTAAAATGCCTCACTCCAGGTGTATCAGTGTGTTGACCAATGTGTCTACCTCCTACACAAATCACATTGAATAAATATACTGTAAGCGTTGCTAGTATGTAGTTAACAAACCAAAAGAGAAATTCTTCAAGTTGCAATGTGGATTGAATTTCTACCGTTCTGAGGTTGTAATAAGATAAGATAATTCATCCACTTCTTCATAGATACAAATATAATATGCAAAAAAAATGTGATTGATCAAAATGAAGATGTATGATAGATATTTTAGCAGATAATCCTGTATGTGTTGCTGTGAAGTGACAAGTGGCCTAAAAAAGAAGAAAACATAAGTTAAATTGAACTTTCAGAGCCCAAAGTTGGTTTCCTCCTGGTTTCCCTCAACTTGAGTTGAAATCAACAGATTTGACTTTGAAGCTGCTGCCTAGTTCCTCAAATTATGTTAGTGGGGCTGTGCCAAGAAGTTAAAAGACACCTTGAGAATAGTGGGACAAAAGGGGCAGTGGGGGCCAACCACACCCTAGAAGCCCTAGCATCAGACCCAGTGGAGCAGAGCCCCTCGCCCCTGCATGGGGGTGGAGAGGTTAAATACACCAGGGTGTTACCGCGAACACACTCTCAGAGAGACAGAACAGAGCACAGAGCCAGGGATCACTACAGCCACCAGCACCGTCGCTCGACAGCAAGCAAACACAACAACACGGAGACAATCTGAAACGCAGGGAGATTAAAAGAGAGGTAGGTATGCGACACGTCATTAGCACCTCGTAATGCCTAGAAATGCAAACAAAACGCACAGCCAGGAACTGTAGGTACAGGTAGGCCCTATCGCTGCACTGAAAAGTGTAAACAGCACAAAAAGAGAAAGTTATATTGACGGTTGAAACTGTGAAGTTGGAGAAACTATTAGAGAGAGAGCTGGAAGACGAGGAAGAAGCACCAGCGAGCTTGAAAGCAGGTTAATAATGACTTACCGATTGTCTTTTTATTGTTTCCAAATGTTTTCTCTCTCTACTCAGGGTGCCTACAGCACTTGGCAGAAGGTTCACTGTGGCCCACAAGGAAACAAAACACAAACATGCAACTAACGAACCCATCAAAAAGGCAATAGAAAAGAGAGAAAGAGTGAGACAAAGAAAAATAGGCAGAGAGAGAGGAAGGAAGAGGAAGGAAAGGAAAGCGGACAGAGAGAACTAAAAGACGGGAAAAAAAATGAAATAGAAAGACAGATTTCCGTGTTTATAAGAGTTCGATTTTCATCATGATAATGAAACGACAAATAAGAAAGAACTAATATTTTCAGGCAGTAAAACCTCTGTACTCTTCTAACCGGGTGCCTGCTTAACGGCCAAATGACAGGCAACATCTGTTTGTAAGAAAGCCAAGATCGACTCTTAAAAAAATGGTCTTGATTCTCTCTTTCACTCTCTCTATCTCTCTCTCTCTCTCTCTCTCTATTGCTCTCTATTGCTCTCTTTCACTGACTCACTCTGTTGAATAAAAGCGAAAGAAAGAAGAGACTGTGGAAATTCGTCGAAAGGGAAAATGGAGTTGTGCACCAGCCCCTTCACCCCTTTAACCTCGCCCCTTCCGTTAACACTTCTCTTCCCCAGCTGGAGAGAGAGAGTCCAGGTACACCACAGTCCTCCTACTGCTAGCTCTCTCCCCCCACGCATACACCCCACACCTCCCAACAAACACACACACTAGCATGGACACTCACACAACCACACAAGCATAAGCATACACACGCGCACACACACATGCACACACACACATGCGCACACACACACGCACATGCGCACAGGCACACACATACATGCACACATACTTCTTGAAAGACTTCCCTGCACCAAAAATAAATACCCAATCTGCAGTTTGCCTAGGCCCTGGATTTATAGAAAATAAGAAGTCATTTTGGGAGCTTGGCACACACTGCCGATATCTATTGACCATGTGTGTGTGTACTTGAATTTGAGCTCCTATACAGTACATGGATACAGTATGGTTCAGGTTATAGTTTCTGTGTCCCCCTGTCACTGTGCTGTACAGTATATCACTGGATTACATCCATGTCGTAGCACATCTAACAATCTGAGGTGAATAAACACAGCACTGAGCAATGCACAACGCATTGCTTATGCAATGAGCGACAAACACAAAATAGCCGTCAAGAAAAACAATGATGGCATAAAGTATTAGTTGCTCTGTACTGAACACTGATAGTGATAGAGGATGGGCTATCACTTTCAGTGTTCAGACAGCACAAACGCAAGCATGGAGATAAAACACACACACACACACACACACGCACACAAACAACAGTTAAGTGACTGGGGTAACATTTAACTGCTGGTATAATGCTTGTTAACTTGTTATTAGCGTGCATGAGTCATTAACATGTGTTATAACAAGGCTTATAATGTCTATCTATGTATCCACATTTCTACAATGGCTGGTATTTAGTCAGGATCATTATGAGATGATAATAAGACACTAAGGGTGTCATGTATGCTTATAACAAGTCTTATAATGCATTACAACCATTACAACCATATTGCAATTCGTTATACCTGTAGGCGTAAAATAAAGTGTTACCGACTGTGGGAACTGACTTCTCTGAATCCTGTGGGAACTGACTTCTCTAAATCCTAGTCTCCACTTCCCCTTCAATAACCTGAGGCTGACACCCTGACATGGGCGTAACCCCGGCCCGGGCTGTCAGATAGAGGGGATTCCTGGAGGGGATTCACACACAGCCAGCAAATAGAGCACACCAACCACATAGATCCTATTAAATGACTCATTCCTAATTCTATGACAACAACAGAACACACTGAAGAAAACCCATTCAAAACAAATGTGAACCAGCAATCAGCATTCACAGTATTCTGCTCAATTCTAATGAAGGGTGGGGGGAAACGCTGTTCCATGTGCATTGAAATAAATAAACGCTGAGTGCATGCAGCCTATGAGTGTTCATTTACTGTAAGAAGACACTGTGTCTCACCCTTTGCAAATTTTCTCCCTCTCCCTCTTCTCCCCTCTCTCTCTGATATTCCGCTCACGCACTACTGCGGCAGCCCTCCACCAATGCCTTGCATTAATCCACACCTCAGCCAGCCCAGTCGCTCAGTCTCTTACTCTTCCACAACGCACAGCAGCGCCAAAAGTTTTCCAAGCCACAATCGCTCACCCCAGAGATGTCAATTAGCATGAGTTGGTATTGATTAGTATAGTCTAAAATTATCCTCATGAGTTTATGATTGTTATCTGGGATCGTCATCAACGTCTGAGGAATGTGTCCGTCTGGCATTGGGAAAGGACACCACTAAGAGGATCATAGAACCCCAGCCAGGCTGGAGAGAGCCATATGAGCAAATGTATGGAAGGATGCATAGGGATGAAGAGTGCTTTTGTTCTCCAGTGACACTGTGAGATCTGTTCCATCTCCACTGCCTGGCTGGGCTGTCTGTATGTCCAGCCCTGTGGCACACAGACTCAAAGAGCCAGAGGCAGACGCAGGATCGCAACCTCCCTTCCTTCTCCTGCCTTTTCTACAGGGAGTCAGTCAGCTTTCCCTCCCTCCCTCCCTCCCTCCCTCCCTCCCTCCCTCCCTCCCTCCCTCCCCCTCCCTCCCTCCCTCCCTCCCTCCCTCCCTCCCTCCCTCCCTCCCTCCCTCCCTCCCCCTCCCTCCCTCCCTCGTTCTCTGTCTCCTTACCTCTCCCACTTTTCTCCCTCCCTTCCTCGTTCTTCCCCACCCCTCCCTCTCTCTCTCCGTGTCCCTAGATGACCTGGCCCAAATGAGCGTCAGTGCCCAGTGGGAGAGGGCACAGCTGGTGTTGCGAGCGATTGCCACCGCCGACAGTCTGTCCTTTCACAGTCCTCCCTCTCTACTTAGCAAGCCCGGCATTAGCTGTAGTTGCTAGTCCGGGGAGAGAGAAAAAAACACTCACTGGCAACAGATGTTGTCGGCCATATTAGCTAGCTGCTAGGACCTATATCTAGGAGGAGGAGGAGGAAGAAGGGAGGGGGAGGAGGAGACAGACAGTAATGTAAAGTGTCAGTTCTATCCAATCACAGATGAGGTGCTTGATAACATCAGGAAGTGGATTGACTGCTATAGTAACAACAATATGGATTGACGGGTACAGTAGCAGTGGGCAACTGTAATGAGCTTCAGGTGTGTGTGTGTGTGTGTGTGTGTGTGTGTGTGTGTGTGTGTGTGTGTGTGTGTGTGTGTGTGTGTGTGTGTGTGTGTGTGTGTGTGTGTGTGTGTGTGTGTGTGTGTGTGTGTGTGTGTGTGTGTGTGTGTGTGTGTGTGTGTGTGTGTGTGTGTGTGTGTGTGTGTGTACAGCAACACAACATAAATGCATCATGCCAATAAAGTGAACCTGCACATGAGTCAAGGGCCAAAATAAGTATTTGAAGATGGTGAACATAGGCAGATAGCAAATTCCATTTATACATGGCAGTCGTCATCAGCTAGTGTCAAATAGTGTCGGCAATATAATGTATTAGCAACAGTTATTTGGAAAATAGGTTTTAATTGTCACACCGAAAATGTCAATACCAGAACGAAGTTGTATTTTGTTGTGGTAGTGACACCTTTCTGGTAATGACACAAACTGCTGTCCCACATATTGCATGACAGCCCCTGATTGACACATTAACATGATGAAGCGATGCGTGAATTTACATTGAAATCAAACAGACTAATTCCATTCTGTTTTTTTCAGAGAAAGCATCCATGCTTTTGGCAAGAGAGAAGGAAAATTGGAAAAGAACTCAATACTGGCAGACAAGGGAGGTTCCTTTCTTTCCTTACTGAACATAAGATTTTGTAGAAAAATACAAATTCAGTATGCCCTAAAGAAATGAAAAGACAAACAGTTCAAGCTGTTGGGATAAGAGCACCAGAACACACACAGCGTCTTACTCTAGTCTTTTTATTTCTCTCTAATTCATTCTCCATCGCTCCTGCATAAAAACCCTACCCCGAACAGGCTTGATTTTAACTATGCACAGCCCTTTCCCACCTCCTCCCCTTTCCTCTCTGCCCTTCTTCGTTCCTTCCTTTCCCACTCTCTCTCTCTCTCTCTCTCTCTCTCTCTCTCTCTCTCTCTCTCTCTCTCTCTCTCTCTCTCTCTCGCTCTCTCTCTCTCTATCCCCCTCTGTTTCTTTCTCTCTATTCCTGATCTTTCTCTCTCTTTAATTTACAAATCCTCCGGTGAAGGACAGCCCAAGTGAGCTCCATGGCAACCTGGCGCGCTGCCATCTCATTACACTGCCAATTGATTTTGGTCCACCGCCACACTGCTGTCCCCTGCCAGCACACTTCCCATCATGCACCTGATAGCCACTGTCTGGGTGCTAAGCAGGTTTGAAGACAAGAGAACACCAGAAACCGGAGTTCAATCAAATGCGCAATCAGAAACGATATGCAGTTGGTTCCGGAGCCACGGCAAAGTAAATGATAAAATATATGTTAGATGTAGTGCCTTACAATGATAAATGATCCTGACTAAAGAACAGCTGTTAGTGGATGTTACAAAGTAGAACCATATTGACTAAAAAATGCAGTATTTTAATGCCATGGAAAGATATGATATGCTACATTCCCATTATTTTACTGTACATAATAGAATTATTGTAAATGTCCATGAGAATAACTTGCTGCTTGGCACATTTTTCATGTAAAAACCCTCATTATCAGCCCTACCCTATCAAGTATTTCTCTTTCATCCCTCCAAAAACCTTTCTAATCAAGCACTGAAATTCATACTTGTCTATAGCCGTGCCAGAAATTCCTCTTCGAGGTCTGAATAGCAAAAAGAGTTTGTAAATGTGGCTACAGTATAGCACAAGTCCATCATTACAAGACGGGAGGCCTTTGACAAACCAAACAATGAGGGGAAAAAAGTAACACATGGACAACTTGTTTCATAATGGACTTCACATGCTCCGGGGTTGTTTCGGAACACAAAGACAGCACACATCTGGCGCACACGGGGCAGGGGGGAAACCAGCAGGGAAGATAGGGAGAATGGAACCGAAGAGGTTCCAGCTGAGCCAGATTATCATTCTCAGGGCAGCCAGGTGGCTCTGCAGCCACCACACTGGAACTCAATACCACACAGGAGGGCCCCGGGCCCCAACCCCCAACTCCGGCCCCTGATCAACAGAGCATCTTCCAAAAAGTCGCCAATTAGGTAAAAATGTGAAATGCAGGAACCCATCAGTGTGTGTATGTGTGTGCGCACGTGTGTGCCTCTGTGTGTGTGCTTGGCCAAATATAAATAACTGCCCAAGAAATTTCTAGAAATGCTGTGGTCCAAGCCTTCGAGGACAGCTTGCGGGTGGGGATTTCTTGATAAAACTATACTTACCATGACTTCCAGTTGTCACATGTGCTCCCTCTCTGGCCTCTAGGTCACTAGGCTGCTCGTTATGGCACACACCTGTCACAATCGTTACGCACACCTAAGTCATCAGACTCACCTGGACTCCATCACCTCCCTGATTACCTTCCCTATATACGTCACTCCCTTTGGTTCCTTCCCCAGGCGTTATTGTTTCTGTTCCTGTGTCATGTCTGTGTGTTGTTGGTGTTTCTTATTTCGTATTATGTTGTGTTTATTTATTAAAACACTCACTTCCTGAACTTGCTTCCCGACTCTCAGGGCACATTCGTTACACCAGTAGACTGCGGAAGAGACAATTATGAGTAAAAGGGTAAAAAAAATCAGATTATTGGAAGTAGAGCCCGATATTGGCCTTTTACCGCCATATCGATAACCACCATATCGATAACCACCATATCGATAACCACCATATCGATAACCACCATATCGATAACCACCATATCGATAACCACCATATCGATAACCACTATATCGATAACCACCATATCGATAACCACCATATCGATAACCACCATATCGATAACCACTATATCGATAACCACCATATCGATAACCACCATATCGATAACCACCATATCGATAACCACCATATCGATAACCACCATATCGATAACCACCATATCGATAACCACCATATCGATAACCACCATATCGATAACCACCATATCGATAACCACCATATCGATAACCACCATATCGATAACCACCATATCGATAACCACCATATCGATAACTCCACGGATATTCAATGAATAGAATGAAAAAAGGGAATCTCACGCTGATCTGAGTTATTGGAGGCCATTCTCATGATGTGTCATTAATGTCACAATGTATGAAATCAACATTTGAAGCATAGTTATTGGACAATTGCTCTTTTGGATGGCAACTAATGACAATTCAGTGTGGAAAAGGTCACTTTTTAATTTCCGTGCTGTAAAACAATATATTGGCAAATATATCGGTACGTTTTGTCCCCCCCCCCAAAAAAATCGGAATTGGTATCAAACCAAAATAAACATATCGGTCGGGGTCTAAATGGAAGGCCTTATAGTTTGTCAGCAAGTACTAAACCCAAAGAAAACTGTCTACAGCCATTTTGATTCCCAATCCATAGCTTGCGATGGTAAGGCGATGAGCAACTTAAACAGTTTGGAGGCGTCCAAATACCTACACAGAAACAATGTCGGACGGCTGTTATTGAAGGATGATGGAGACGACTTGGTCTCCCTAAAAGCAGACACAGAGCCGAGTCAGAGCCTGCGCGCATCTCATCACAAGGCGTGGGTACTAGCATCAACGACAGGTGTTATACAGACAGAGGTTTGCTCATGTATTGCAGGACCAAGATGCTCTTGTAATCATGCTGCAGCAATTCTGTGGAAGGTCAGTAAAGAACAAAAATGACAT
Source organism: Oncorhynchus gorbuscha (assembly GCF_021184085.1). Classification (NCBI taxonomy): domain Eukaryota; kingdom Metazoa; phylum Chordata; class Actinopteri; order Salmoniformes; family Salmonidae; genus Oncorhynchus; species Oncorhynchus gorbuscha. The sequence continues at coordinate 40,160,239 of NC_060185.1, forward strand.
GAAAGTGCAGGACAATGGGTACTCCAGGAGAGGAAAACACTGGGTTAGATAATAACTAAAAATATTTTTTGCAATGTAGGTTGAGAGTGCAGACAGGCAAGGCGAAACAGGAATGGCATGCACTGATGTGCAAAGGAAGTGGAACTCAGGTATGAGGAAGAATGTAGGGCTGAGGAAGGCGAAACATTCATTTTAAACACCACAGACATCTAGGCCCATCAATGTCGTCACAGGACGATTCCACAACCTCCCCCCGACTTTTTAGGAACCATGCAGAGTTCACAAGCCACATCCACTCCTCGGTAATGGCCCCACTACTTCGGCTCCAGACAAATGGTCTTCTTCAGTTAAGTTGCAGAGCAGATGTAGACAGCAGCAGCAAGGCAGGCCCAAGCCAACACGATTCAGCCCACACGAACACACTGTGTCACACTGAACACAGCACAACACTAACCTGTAGGACGTGCACAATGTTTTATGAGGCCTACATCAAATGATCCCCCGTGCAAGCAGCTACATCGATGGAAGAAACCAAGATCCAAAGTGCTTCACAGCTACGGCATGATGCTAGGAAGCTGCGTCTAACATCCGGCACAGCCAAACGAGTCCCCAAACAAAACACCAACAGATCCCCAAAAATGTGTAAATGAGCATTTGTACCCAACCTTCACTGGCAATACAGCAACAGAGCACGGCAAAGAAAATGAGGTCAATGTCATCCCACTCCTGGAGAGCAGAGGGCATGTTGTGGAGAACAGAGGCCTGGTGGTGCACCCTGACCATCCTTGGTTGGGAGCCAGCCCAGATGGGATCCTCGATGCAACACAGCTCCTTGAGATCAAGTGCCCCTTTAAGAGTTCCACGTCAAAAGCTTGGATGATGGACAGTATCTAATTCGTCCCAATTGAATTCGTCCCAATTGAAAAGATGGCTACTACCTTCAGGTGGGTAAAAATGTTTTCAAGAAGATTGATTATTAGCTGTATTATTACAAGTATTGAACATTGAATTGTAAACTCAATGTAAACACATTGTGGCAATGTGCTTTCTTATTCCTTCTTTCAGAAAAAAGTGACCATGATGTACCTGGGCCCACATAGCTGCAAGCTGGTCGTCTGGACACCAAGCGAGCACATAGAAGAGGACATTCCATTTGATAAAGACTACACAGATGCACATGTGCAACAGCCGAAGAAGTTGTGTCTATTTGCTAGAAATAAACTCTCCTCTCAGATTTACAAGAGCTTGTACAAATTTTAAGTATGTTGTCAATTTTAGGGACCAAACTAATAGGCACAATTTGTGAAAGAATCTTGTACACCTTAAGACGCCTTATTGCTCATTCCACATGAATACAGACATTAGCAATGTGTCGTGTGCGAGTGACCTTCTCATTTGTCAACTGGCATTGCTTGCATGCAAATTGCTGGTAAGACCAAGCGTACATTCCGTTCCTCTAGCAAGTCCCTAATTGTGAAGCCAAGGTACTCCATCACCTCATCTCTTCTGTGTTATGAACCTATCGCTTCATTTCCCACCATAAGCCTCTGAAAGGAACATAACCATTCCTGATGGAGCAGCTGCAACTACATATTTTACAATATTACTGGCATAGTAGCGACTGTAAGATTCAGTTCTGGAGTCCAGATTTTTAGCCTTCTGGAAAATACTTTCTGTGCAGTCAATAAAACAAATTCTCCCAAATAAACTGTGGCATAGTAGCCTTTATCGTCTCACGAGGCAGCCGTGGAATGAGATCCTCGGTGTGCTCAGCAATCTATCCAGAATATCAATGTTTTACTGACCTGACCCGGGTGACCTTTTCAAGTGTCTTGCTAAATCAGCTATAACAAAGTGCATTAGTGTCAACAGAATTTGGTCTATAACCGGCATTGTTGATGATGTGGGGGCAAAACCTTGGAAGCAAGACACAAGAGTGAATTCTACAAGTGGAATCCCTGTGTACAGCAGACAGTCGGCATCATCTTTCAATGTAACATCTGCGACAGACAGTGACCTCTCAGGGGCTGGTGCAGTTGTCATGCCACATGCGATGATAGGTCCTTTGGAGTAGGTGTGGTCCTCCATTGCTGGGTCTGACCACTGTGTTTGGGCATCATGGAAGGTCTTTGAAATAGGACCTGGCTCCTCAGAAACCTCCACCACACCAGGCTCATCTGCAGGTGATGATTAGTTGAATATGAATATAGATGATAAGTTCATGAGATTATTTGGTAAGAATCTGGAAAAGCAAATACACTGATCAGGGATACTTTAAAAAACATTTTAAACTCTCTGTGCCTCACTGATAGCATTTACCAGACTATTATCTACTGCAAATAAGCACTCTAACCCCAATGGGATACATAGATTAGGTTTAATATTTCCCAATAAATATTATGTGTCTATTAACTAGAGCAGTTAATGAAATGAACACCTGCCAAATGCAGGGTAAATGTTGGCTGTGGCAGGTAAACATTTCAGGTCACCTGCCACCATGGCAGATAGGTTATTCTTCTATTAATATTATTATAAATGAAGAATAATGGATTAAGGTTCCACACTATGTGCCATATTTCTAATGTCAGGTAGCCTACCACTCACTCAGTGTTTACAATTATAAAGTTTAACATAGATTTCATGAGTGGCAGATTTGAAAAAAAGTGTCTGGTAGAAATGAAAGAGATTAATTTCAGACCCTGTCTAGAAGCTATTGTAGTCAGATTCTAGTAACAAAAACTGAAGACAAAAACGCGATATCAAAACTAGTCAACATACCTGTTCTTGTGACATGTCTGTCAACCCTCCTGCTGAGGTGGTGTCTCTTCTCTGGTGGCCTCTCATAACCCAGAAAGAGCGTTGGATATGGGTTATCCTGCATTGGTGTCTTAACAACTATGCGAAAAGAGCAAGCATACATTTTTTTTTTTGCCAATTTCTTTCAAATCGTCATCATTTGGGAGACAATGGAAACTGTACAGTCTCTGACAGGAACATTCTGATTTAGTTTTAGGTTTATGGTCGAAGCACTCCAATTTAATCCAATCATTCAGTTTTGTCTGGTTCTATGTACAACCACGAACAGCACATGTTGTCCCAGAGCCCCGTAACATTTCAACATCTAGCGAGTGAATATCTTATTATTGCTTATCCCAGTTGGCTACTTCTAAAACCAAAAATACCGCCGGTCAACTCAGTACTTTGCTACTTCCGCCGGAAGTGCCACCCATAATCGTTTCCCCAGTAACCTCCCCGGGAAACTTGTTGAGAGGCAGAAACACAAACAGGAAGTACCCGTGCTAAGATCTATTCAACGCTGGTCTGACCAATCGCAATCTATGCTTCAAGATTGTTTTGATCATGCGGACTGGTATATGGTCCGGGTATCCTCGGATAATAACATTGATGTATACACGGACATGGTGACTGAGTTCATCAGGAAGTGTATGGGGGATATTACATTACATTACATTACATTTAAGTCATTTAGCAGACGCTCTTATCCAGAGCGACTTACAAATTGGATATTGTTCCCACTGTGACTATTAAAAGCTACCCAAACCAGAAACCGTGGATATAGGTCAGCATTAGCGCTAAACTGAAAGTGCGAACCACCACATTTAACCATGTTAAGGTGACTGGGAATATGGTCTTATACAGTGTAGTTATTCCCTCCTAGGCAACTTCTTAGGGATAGACCACTTTTTTTCAATTTTTGCCTAAAATGACAGGATATGCATATTCTTGGCATCATTTGAAAGGAAACACTTTGAAGTTTGTGGAAATGTGAATTGAATGTAGGAGAATATAACACAATAGATCTGGTAGAAGAAAATACAAATAAAAATACTTTTTTTCTACCACCATCTTTGAAATGCAACAGAAAGGTCTCAATTCTAGCCATCAATCTGGTTGTAATTCTGATGGTGTCCACAAGATGGCAGTAGTGTACGTGCAAAGTCTCAGACGGATACCTTGAAGTATGAGCGAACTACATGACATTTAGTGTGAAGTCATCCAGGTACATTTGGGCAAATCGAGGAGACATTTGCATTCATATTACATTTTTCTGCAAGAATATCGTCAATATCGTCTCTATACTTGGAATTTGATTTAGCTTTTCAGTATTAGTAGCCATATTATAAGTTTGCAAAACAACCAGTTTTCATAACTTCATAACTCTGAAAGGCATGCTGATGCACAAGGTTAGCACAGCAACATTTTACGACAGGTACAGGGTTTCCGGATACTCCCGTAAAGCGCAGCTCATTGGCTATCTATTTAGCTTTGTTTGACCACAGTTGGTACTTATTTGACAAAGTTAGAGTTGATCAGTGATATAGTGAAGTCTGGTTACGTTCTAGGATCGCTGAGGAATATATATGAATGTGATGTGACTGGTTGAAACAACGTTTAGGGTTAGATTTCTTAGATTCCTTTCATTGCAAATTGAACGAGTGGAAATACAAAATCGATTGTGCATGCTATATGGACCTTTTTACGATATGAAAAAGGATTTTATCTAACAAAACGATACTTCATGTTATCTCTGGGACCCTTTGGATGATAAATCAGAGCAAGATTCCAGAATGTAAGTACACATTTCACGTTCAGAGGTGAATTTATCAAACCTATCGCGGTGAAAAAACTGAAAAAAGACTGAAAAGCAGCTTCCATCTCAAGGCCATCAGACTGTTAAATAGACATCACTAGCCGGCTACCAACCCTACTACACCTTAGAGGCTGCTGCCCCATATACATAGACATGGAATCACTGGTCACTTTAATAATGGAACACTAGTCATGTTAATAACAATTACATACTGCTTTACTCATCTCATATGTATATACTGTATTCTATTCTACTGTATTTTAGCCAATGCCACTCCGACATTGCTCATCCAAATATTTATATTTTTCTTGATTCCATTATTTTACTTTAATATGTGCGTGCATTTCTGTGAATTGTTAAATATTACTACACTGTTGGAGCTAGGAACACAAACATTTCACAACACCCTCAATAACATCTGCTAAATATGTGTACGTGACCAATAACGTTTAATCTGATTTAGTATAGCAAGGATTTTACAGCTTTCTAATAGTGCATCTCACCACGCTGTTCTGTACAAGATAAAGGGAGGGTAGCACAGTAACAGTTATTTCAAATCTGTTGATAACTGATATTGATCTCAATGATCCGTTCTAGGAAATGGTGTTAACAGAAGAATTCTGTTAATCTGGACGGGGTATTTGACGGGGGGAGGGGGAGAAAAGCTGGCAATTATAAACCATTGATGAATCGATGAATGCTGCTTCGCTGGTTGCCAATGTGGGGCCCCCTTTAGCACATGTCTGAATGTACATGGGTTGTTTGAGGACACAGTAATTTATGCTACTCGATCCTGACAAAAGACAGCCAGCAAGCGAGAGAGAGGGTGCCTGGCCCTGGGAAGAAGCATGCCAGGAATTTTAAGAGCTGAGACTGCTGGCTCAGTGCTGCCTCCAGATGTGGGAAGGGAGGCTAGGCTTTATGCTAACTAGCTACCTGGAGAGGAGAGGCTGCAGTGCATGCTACTTAGCCTGTGCACTGAGGCAGGAGGCAGGAGACAGGGAGGAAGGAGAGATGTGTCTCAAATCACACCCTATTCCCCATGTAGTGTACTACTTCCTATTGCTTATAGTGCACTACTTTTGACCAGAGTCATTCATCTTCAGAGCCAAAAGTAGTTCACTGTATGGGTGTGGCTCTGAAAGTGGATAGTACTGTATGAGCAATATGATGTGATTTGAGACACAGCCATGGTCTCCCCCCCCCCACCTCTCCTCTCCTTCACCTATGACAATGGCCAGGTCCTCTGTTGAGTCCATAGTTCATAGTTGCGTTTAATTGACAACCATAAGCCTATAAACTAAGACTTTCCAAGACCGGTTTCAAACATGGACAACTTGCTAGCTAACATCCTTATTTGCATTTTGTGTGGGTATCATCTCTACAAAATGAACCAAACCATTTTGGAACAATAGATACATAAATAAATATCCAAAGTATGAGGCCTGGTTTGATAAAATTCTATAAGACTATAGAGTTTTGTGAGCTTTTCATTCGGTGTACAGTATATTGGTATGTGTAATATGTAATGTAAGTGTAATGTGTAATTTGAGACCCTCAGCCTGCTATATCTGGGGCTAGGAGAGACATTACTGAGTAATAAATGTGTGACCTGAAGGTCTGCACCTGCTGTGGGGAGTCCACAACTTCTTATCTCTCCTCAAGATCTGGAGTTAGACCCATCATTCATGTGAATCACTTCCAGCACCATTAAGACAGCAGCAGCCAACAGTCGAGCTAGTCGGGATCCTAAGTTAGGCAGGGCTGGAGGCACCACTGGGATTTTCAAATAAACGTTACCATTAGGAATGATGCACACATGCATGCACGCACACGTACACACACATGCACACACTGTGTAGAACACATGTGGCTGGTGGCACTTTAATTGGGGAGGTCGGACTCATAGTAATGGCTGGAATGGAATTAATGGAATGGTATCAAACACATCAAACATATGATTTCTATGTGTTTTAATACCATTCCATTTATCCCATTCCCATTATTATGAGCTGTCCTCCCCTCACCAACCTGCTGTGGGGTAGAGGCGAGGGTATCTGCCCAGAAGATCAGGGGTTGTCAGCTAGGTTCATCTCAGTCACTATCCACAACTGCAGAGATACTGTGTGTCTGTATACTCTTAGAAAAAGGGTTCCTTAAAAAATACGGGTTTTCCATGGAACCCAAAAGGGTTCTTCAAAGGGTTCTCATATGGGGACAGTCGAAAAACCGTTTTAGGTTCTAGATACCACCTTTTGTTCTATGCAGCGTGTGTAGGGAATTGTAAATATTCATCCTAACTTTTTCCATCATACTGTAAGCTTATGAGACGGTCCGGATTTCTGTTGATATTGAGAGTCGAACTTGGGAGAGAGATTGCTGGCTTCGCTTTCCTTAAAACACATGTTTCCCATTAATTGTCGAATGGAACGTTTTCCAATTAGAAGAGCCTGGGGGATGCGTAAAATAGTGGAGGATTACGCTAAAAAGACGAGGTCTCTAAATTGTATTCTATCACACATAAAATCAGAGCTCTGTTATCTTGCTGCAAACTACAGTATGGTTTTAAAGACCTCCAACTCTCAACCTATAGACCCCCTTTCTCAGAAAAAAAGAAAGGCTATTCTTTAAAACAATAGGGGTGGTAGGTATATGATAGCTTTTGAAAAATTCCAAAACTGAATTGATGCTGAACATTGCATTTGTTGTGGTACTAGACCAGATGCTGCCCACACAGTCAGTTGTGAGGTTATGGGTTGATAATAATCACATGAACATGTTCTGTGAGCCATCCTGACAGATCTACAGTACACAGTATGATGAGAGAGTGGGTCAAAAACTAGCGACACTCAGCCCTGAACCACAATACCCCTCTCACTCTTTCTCTCTGTCTCTGTATATCTCTCTCTCTCTCTCTCTCTCTCTCTCTCTCTCTCTCTCTCTCTCTCTCTCTCTCTCTCTCTCTCTCTCTCTCTCTCTCTCTCTCTCTCTCTCTCTCTCTCTCTCTCTCTCTCTCAATTCAATTCAATTCAATTCAAGGGGCTGTTTTGGCATGGGAAACATATGTTAACATTGCCAAAGAAAGTGATGTAGATAATATACAAAAGTGAAATAAACAATAAAAATGAACAGTAAACATTACACTCACAGAAGTTCCAAAAGAATAAAGACATTACAAATGTCATATTATGTATATATACAGTGTTGTAACGATGTACAAATGGTTCAAGTACACAAGGAAAAATAAATAAACATAAATATGGGTTGTATTTACAATGATGTTTGTTCTTCACTGGTTGTCCTTTTCTTGTGGCAACAGGTCACAAATCTTACTGCTGTGATGGTACACTGTGGTATTTCACCCAGTAGATATGGGAGTTTATCAAAATTGGGTTTGTTTTCTAATTCTTTGTGGATCTGTGTAATCTGAGGGAAATATGTGTCTCTTAAATGGTCATACATTGGGAAGGAGGTTAGGAAGTGCAGCTCAGTTTCCACCTCATTTTGTGGGCAGTGTGCACATAACCTGTCTTCTCTTGAGAGCCAGGTCTGCCTACGGCGGCCTGTCTCAATAGCAAGGCTATGCTCACTGAGTCTGTACATAATCAAAGCTTTCCTAAAGTTTGGGTCAGTCACAGTGGTCAGGTATTCTGCCACTTTGTACTCTCTGTTTAGGGCCAAATAGCATTATAGTTTGCTCGTTTTTTGTTCATTCTTTCCAATGTGTCAAGTAATTATCTTTTTGTTTTCTCATGATTTGGTTGGGTCTAATTGTGTTGATGTCCTGGGGCTCTGTGGGGTGTGTTTGTGTACAGAGCCCCAGGACCAGCTTGCTTAGGGGACTCTTCTCCAGGTGCATCTCTCTGTAGGTGATGGCTTTGTTATGGAAGGTTTGGGAATCACTTCCTTTTAGGTGGTTGTAGAACTTAATGTCTCTTTTCTGGATTTTTATCATTAGTGGGTATCGCCCTAATTCTGCTCTGCATGGATTATTTGCTGTTCTATGTTGTACACTGAGGATATTTTTGCATAATTCTGCATGCAGTCTCAATTTGGTGTTTGTCCCATTTTGTGAATTATTGGTTGGTGAGTGGACCCCAGACCTCACAATCATGAAGGGCAATGGGTCTCTGTCTGTCCGTCCGTCCGTCCGTCCGTCCGTCCGTCCGTCCGTCCGTCCGTCCGTCCGTCCGTCCGTCCGTGGTTGGTGAGTGGACCCCAGACCTCACAATCATGAAGGGCAATGGGTCTCTGTCTCTCTGTCCGTCCGTCCGCCCGCCCGCCGCCCGCCCGCCCGTCTGTCTGCGTCTATCTCTCTCTGTATGTCTCTCTCTGTCTCTGTCTATCTCTCTCTCTCACTCACTCAGTCTATCTGTCTCTCTCTCTCTGTCTATCTGTTGTTCTCTCTGTGTCTATCTATCTGTCTCTCTCTGTCTCTCTCGCTCTCTCTCTGTCTATCTGTTGCTCTCTCTCTCTGTCTATCTATTTGTCTCTCTCGCTCTCTCTCTGTCTATCTGTTGCTCTCTCTCTCTGTTTATCTGTCTCTCTCGCTCTCTCTCTGTCTATCTGTTGCTCTCTCTCACTCAGTCTATGTCTCTCTCTCTGTCTATCTATCTGTCTCTCTCGCTCTCTCTCTGTCTATCTGTTGCTCTCTCTCACTCAGTCTGTCTCTCTCTCTGTCTATCTGTCTCTCTCGCTCTCTCTCTGTCTATCTGTTGCTCTCTCGCTCTCTCTCTGTTTATCTGTCTCTCTCGCTCTCTCTCTGTCTATCTGTTGCTCTCTCTCACTCAGTCTATGTCTCTCTCTCTGTCTATCTATCTGTCTCTCCCGCTCTCTCTCTGTCTATCTGTTGCTCTCTCTGTCTATCTATCTGTCTCTCTCGCTCTCTCTCTCTGTCTATCTGTTGCTCTCTCTCTGTTTATCTGTCTCTCTCTCTGTCTATCTGTTGCTCCCTCTCACTCAGTCTATCTGTTTCTCTCTCTCTCCCTATCTGTCTTTTAATCTCTCTCTCTCTCTCTCTCTCTCTCTCTCTCTCTCTCTCTCTCTCTCTCTCTCTCTCTCTCTCTCTCTCTCTCTCTCTCTCTCTCTCTCTCTCTCTCTCTCTCTCTCTCACAATAACAATAAGCATTGAGTACATGTGCAGGTTGGTTGGTCTGTCAGACACTGTCCCTCATCTTATGGCAGGCAGAAATGTACTGCGCTGCAAACCCACAGCTCTCTGCATCCTCTCCCAACAGAACAGGTAGCCTATTCTCATCAAAGAGGTCTTTGAAACTTTGAATAAGGGTTTCAAATTTGGGGAAATGACAGTCTCTAATTGTTTTGTATTTTTGACATTTTGTCAGGAAATGCAGCTCTGTCTCAGGTTCTGCTGCTATGCAGTGATTGCACAGCCTTTCCTCCACGGGGAGCCAGGTTTTCCTGTGTCTACCCTTCTCAATGGCAAGGCTGTGCTCACTGAGCCTTACGTTGTCAAGGATTTTTCTAAGGTTTTCATCAGTAACCATGGTCAAATAGTTAGCCACAGTGTACTGTCAATTTAGGGCCAGATAGCACTGCATTTCACTTACTGCTTGTGTTTCCTAATAAGCAATGTAGTTTTGTGTTTGACTGTGTTGGAATTTGTTTTATTCTGATTGATTGGATGTTCTGGTCCTGAGGCTTCAGTGTGCTAGTAGAACAGGTTTGTGTGCTCATCCCCAAGACCAGCTGGATGAGGGGACTCTTTTCTTTGCTCAGCTCTTGGCATTGCAGGGCTTGGTAATGATATGAGAGGGGGTATTTTAGATGTTTCCAAAACTTAATTGCTTGTAAAGGCACGGGGACAAAGACCAAACAAACACGTAACAAAAACACAGGGTTGAAACCTAAAACAAAAGTGTGAGATGTACCTCAAATAAATACACAAACGCATAATGATCATCACACAGGATGAGACCCGGAATCATCTGCACAATCTGCACAATGGCACAAAAACCAAAACACACAGCACAGGTACTCACTTGCACCTAACGACATTGTAACAGGACAATGGTATACCAAGGGCACAGTTATACAATTACAAATCACTGGGAATAGGGGCCAGGTGTGTTCGGCCAGCTGCCGAAGTTGTGGCGGCGTCGGACGGACCAGTAGCAGTGGCTTCGGATGGACAGGCTGTGGCGGCGTCGGACGGACCAGTTGATGGCTGATGAAGTTGCGTTGTTGACAGACCCGTTGTGGCGACGTCGGACGACCCAGTTGCAGCTGCCGAATTTGCGGTGACGTCGGACGGGCCATTCCCGCTGTCTCCCTTAACCTCTCTAGGGTATGTGGGACGCTAGCGTCCCATCTGGCCAACATCCAGTGAGGTTGCAGAGCGCCAAATTCAATTACAGAAATGCTCATTATAAAAATTCAGAAAACAAAACATATTTTACATAGGTTTAAAGATTAACTTCTTGTTAAACCAACCACAGTGTAATATTTATAAAATGCTTTTCGGCGAAAGCATACCTAGCCCAGAACATACCTAGCCCAGAACATAACCCAGTTGACAAATTATTACAAACAGTAACCAGCCAAGCAGAAGCGTTGCAAAACTCAGAAATAGAGATAAAATGAATCCCTTACCTTTGATGATCTTCATATGGTGGCAATCAGAAGACATTAATTTACTCAATAAATGTTCCTTTTGTTCGACGAAGTCTCTTTAAACCCAAAAACCTCCGTTTTGTTAGCACGTTTTCTTCAGTAATCCACAGGCTCAAACTCAGTCAAAACAATCATACAAAAAAATCCTAATGTACTTTGCATCAGTAAAGTTCATAGAAACATGTCAAACGATGTTTATATTCAATCCTCAGGTTGTTTTTTAGCCTAAATGATCTACAATATTTCAACCGGACAATAACGTCATCAATATAAAAGGTAAACAAGAAATACACATGTGCCTGAAAAAACTCTGCGTCACGTTAGGGTCCACTCGTTCAGACTGGTCTTACTCCCTCATTTATAAGAATACAAGCCTGAAACGATTTCTAACGACTGTTGACATCTAGTAGAAGGCATAGGAACTGCAAATGGAGTCCTAAGTCAATGGATACTGTAATGGCATTGAATAGAAAAAGAAAACAAAAGAAATAAAACGACTTCCTGAATGGATCTTTCTCAGGTTTTCGCCTACTAAATCAGTTCTGTTATACTCACAGACACTATTTTAACAGTTTTGGAAACTGTAGAGTGTTTTCTATCCAATTATATGCATATCATATCTTCTGGGCCGGAGTAGCAGGCCGTTTAATTTGGGCATGCTTTTCATCCAAAATACCGAATGCTGCCCGCTACCCTAGAGAGGTTAATGGTCAATATTCTGTCACTGTGGTATGAATGATTCGGGAGACATGCGCAGGAATGTGTAACATGTTTTTTCATTACACCCCAAAGTACGGCGTGCCGTGTAAAGTACCAAACGAACACTATACCAAACACAGGGTTGAAACCCAAACAAAAGAGTGAGGAGCATTTCAAATAAATAACACACACGGGACGAGACTTGTAATCATCTGCTCAATCCACAATGGCACGAAAGCCAAAACACACAGCACAGGTACTCACACGAACCAATGGACATTGTAACAATAATCGACAGCACCATGATGAACAAAGGGCACATACAATCAGTGGGAATAGGGGCCAGGTGTGCACAATGGAAGTTCCAGAGGGATCTTTGACAACCCTACACCTCGCTGCCATAAAGTGCCATTGGTTCAATGACACATTCAATTAGTTTTAGCCAAATTTTGGTATTTCAATTTGATTTAGTTTTTAATGGTGTAGAATGCCCTGCCTGCTTTCTATCTCAGTTCATTCACTGCATAATTAAGGTGTCCAGTTGAGCTTTTTTTTTAAACCATATATTTTGTACCAATTGAGAACTTTGGTCTAATTCCCTGAGATCTGGATCTTCTCTCGCTCTCTCTCTGTCTATCTGTCTGTCTCTCTCTTTGTCTATCTGTCTCTCTCTCTCTGTCTATCTCTCTCTCAATGAAATTCAATTCAAGGGGCTGTTTTGGCATGGGAAACATATGTTAACATTGCCAAAGCAAGTGAAGTAGAAAATATACAAAAGTGAAATAAACAGTCAAATGAACAGTAAACATTACACTCATAGAAGTTCCAAAAGAATAAGACATTACTAATGTCATATTATGTATATATACTGTTGTGACAATGTGCAAATTTTTAAAGTACAAAAGGGAAAATAAATAAACAAATATGGGTCGTATTTACAATGATGTTTGTTCTTCACTGGTTGTCCTTTTCTTGTGGCAACAGGTCACAAATCTTGCTGCTGTGATGGTACACTGGTATGGTACACGGGTTTGTTTTCGAATTCATTGAGGATCTGTGTAATCTGAGGGAATGTGTCTCTAATATGGTCATACATTTGGCAGGAGGTTAGGAAGTGCAGCTCAGTTTCCACCTCATTTTGTGGGCAGTGTGCACAAAGCTTGTCTTCTGCCTGCAGCGGCCTTTCTCAATAGCAGGCTAAGCTTTCTTTAAGCCTGGGTCAGTCACAGTGGTCAGGTATTCTGCCACTGTGTATTCTCTGTTTAGGGCCAAATGGCATTCTAGTTTGCTCTGTTTTTTGTTAATTCTTTCTAATTTGTCAAGTAATTATCTTTTTGTTTTCTCATGACTTGGTTGGGTATAATTGTCTTGCTGTCCTGGTACTCAGTAGTGTCTGTTTGTGTTTGTGAACAGAGCCCCAGGGCCTCTTGTCCAGGTTCCTCTCTCTGTAGGTGATGGCTTTGTTATGGAAGGTTTGGGAATCACCTCCTTTTTGGTGGTTGTAGAATTTAACGTCTCTTTTCTGGATTTTGATCGGCCTAATTCTGCTCTGCATGCATGATTTGGTGTTTTACGTTATACAATGAGGATATTTTTGCAGAATTCTGCATGCAGAGTCTCAATTTGGTTTTTGTCCCATTTTGTGAATTCTTGGTTGGTGAGCGGACCCCAGACCTCACAACCATAAAAGGCAATGGGTTCTATAACTGATTAAAGTATTTTTTGCCTGATCCTAATTGGTATGTCAAATTTTATGTTCCTTTTGATGGCATAGAGGGCTTTCTTGCCTTGTCTCTCAAATCGTTCACTGCTTTGCGGAAGTTACCTGTGATGCTGATGTTTAGGCCAAGGTATGTATAATTTTCTGTGTGCTCTAGGGCAATGGTGTCTAGATGGAAATTGTATTTGTGGTCCTGGCGACTGGACCTTTTCTGGAACACCATTATTTTGGTCTTACTGAGATTTACTGTCAGGGCCCAGGTCTGGCAGAATCTGTGCAGAAGATTTAGGTGCTGCAGTAGGCTCTCTTGTTTGGTGACAGAAGCACTAAATCATCAGCAAACAGTAGACATTTGACTTCAGATTCTAGTAGGGTGAGGCCAGGTGCTGCAGACTGTTCTAGTGCCCTCACCAATTCGTTGATACGTATGTTGAAGAGGGTGGGGCTTAAGCTGTATCCCTGTCTCACACCAGGCCCTGTGGGAAGAAATTTGTGTTTTTTGCCCATTTTAACTGCACACTTGTTTGTGTACATGGATTTTATAATGTTGTATGTTGCATGAGGAAATGTATGAGTCTGCTCTCAATGATAATGCAGAGGATTTTCCCAAGGTTGCTGTTGACGCATATCCCACATGAGTTATTGGGGTCAAATTTGTCTCTACCTTTGTGGATTGGGGTGATCAGTCCTTGCTTCCAAATATTGGGGAAGATGCCAGAGCTAGGGATGATGTTAAAGAGTTTTAATATAGCCAATTGGAATTTGTTGTCTGTATATTTTATCATATCATTTAGGATACCATCAACACCACAGGCCTTTTTGGGTTGGATGGTTTGTATCTTGTCCTGTAGCTCATTCAAGGTAATTGGAGAATCCAGTGGGTTCTGGTAGTCTTTCATACTTGATTCTAAGATTTATATTTGATCATGTATATGTTTTTGCTATTTGTTCTTTGTTATACAGCCAAAAATAATATGAAGTGCATACATCTCCCATACATCTCCATTTTGTATAGATAATTCTTTGTGTTGTTGTTTGTTTAGTGTTTTCCAATTTTCCCAGAAGTGGTTAGAGTCTATGGATTCTTCAATTACATTGAGCTGATTTCTGATGTGCTGTTCCTTCTTTTTCCGTAGTGTATTTCTGTAGTTTAGTGATTCACCATAGTGAAGCCATAGACTCAGGTTTCCTGGGTCTCTATGTTTTTGGTTGGACAGGTTTCTCAATTTCTTTCTTAGGTTTTTGCATTCTTCATCAAACCATTCGTCATTGTTGTTCATTTACTTATTTTTCTCTCTCTCTCTGTATCTGTCTCTGTCTCTCTGTCTCTCTCTCTCTCTCTCTCTCCAAAAGACTGGTGACACTTTGACCACAACCCAAATACCCCTCTCTCTTTTTCTCTCCCTCCCATTCTCTGTGTCTCTCCATCGTGCCAGGCCCCTGCTGGACTGGCTTTGTTTCTTAATAGGGGCTAATACTCAACCCTGGCTCCTTCCGTGGGGACGGGCCCTATGAATACCCCCAGTGTGTGCCTGCTCCCTCTCTCTGTTCCTGCTCATTCTCTCAGGGAATGCCAATGCCATGAGGTAAGGAGCCTTTGTACCTCCCAGACCAGAGCAACACACACACTCACACACACATGCACACACAAACACACACACAAACACACACACACACTGTTCACGTGGTGCCAACGGCCCTCAGAAGGAACTATTGTAAACTCACTCTTTCAATCAGTACTGAATGTCCTGCAGAAAGTGTTAAAGCAGGGGTAGAACGTAGGAAGCGCATTGATAAAAAAAAAACCAACGTGCTCATTGTCCGAATCAATGAAGATATCGAAGGTCGGATTCCCTCCCAGGCTGATGGGGAAAAAAGGAAGGAGGATTCCGTGAGAGCAGTAATACTCAGTACTTTGTAAGACATCATACTATATCAGACTTGACGTCATTGCGCTTAAACTTTGACAACCTTTTGGCTTTCGCATACTGTGTTAATTAAGAGCTCTTATGGTATCGAGGTGTCCTCAATCCCACAATACCTCTTCATGGGCTCTGAACAGCCACAGACCACACAGTGAGTGAGTTTATTAAAATGGCCCCCGAGAGGGGTGAAGGGGGCAGTGTGTACCCCGAAGAGGGCATCCAAGGCGGTCATTGTGTTCACTGGCATAGGTACTATGTTGGAGAAGCTTCATCTCAGGCTAAACCAGGACAGACCAGGCCTACTGCTAAACAGAATGCTGAGCCAGCCATGTTTTTGTGTTGTGACTTCCTCTCTCGCAGGGGGGCTTCACATAAGCCCCCCCCCCTCTCTCAGCTCTTCTCTTCTTTGGACGTGGAATCTTTCCCAAGGTCAGTACCAGTGCTTTCAAAGGATGAGAGAGAGAGAGAGAGAGAGAGAGAGAGAGAGAGAGAGAGAGAGAGAGAGAGAGAGAGAGAGAGAGAGAGAGAGAGAGAGAGAGAGAGAGAGAGAGAGAGAGGGTTGTGTCCTCAATCCACATACAACAGGACTAGAGACCTCCTTGTGGACAAGGCGTTGGAAGGGTTTGAGAAGGGTTTTGGACTGGAAACTTGGGTTTTGTGTTTCAATGGAACTGAACAGAAGGATGCATGACTTTCAGCTCTTCTGTAATGTTTGGTCATGGTAAACAGGTGACCCACATCTGATTGGAGTACAGGAATTCCCTTTACCTAGTCATTTCAATTGCTGACATATAGTATTTCTGAGAAAACCTCACATAACGTTACAATACATTGTATGTACAATCGGAAAGCGCATAAGGCAGAATAATACTGAGTATGAATCAAAGTAGGGAAAACAAAGTCACAGAGTGTTTCAGAGTAGGATATCATGATCCGAGCCATATTATCATATACTGGAACAAAATGATGACATCCTCTCAAAGGGCACTCAAACAGTGGGAATAGAGAGAACATGCACTGACCTGCCTCCACTCGTCTCCCAGTCTCTACACAGTCCACAGCCTCTAGAGTACAGCATCTGCAAATGGCAACAAAGGTCTGGTCAGATCAGATGAAACAGGCCAAAGTACAGAATTAAATAGAACATTGTCTCTATAATATATTGGCCAAAGCATATGGGAAAAATAAAAATAAAAATACACGGAAAATATTCCAGGAAATAATGTACAGTACCATATCATCATATCAACCCATGTGCCCCTACAGCACTGTGTATACCATTAGTGATGGACCATGTGACCTTTCTGCAGTGGTATAGCTGAGCAGGTTGTTGACTCATTGGGCAAATGGAGGGGAATACAGTATATCGAGAATAACATTTCCCACTGCTCATTTGCCTTGATTGCAAATTAATAGCATATCAAGAACCACAAGCAAAGAATTCAAGTAACACTTTGTCCATGTAATACCACACGACAGGACTTTCCCTGAAATGACAGCGAAATGACAAACTCCCACTTAAGTCTTTGAAATGCACTTGATGCCATGACACCAGGAGAGCCTTCAACAGTCAATTGTGCAGCACTAGTATCTCAATCAAAAGCTCTTAACAGACTCCCTTAACAGATTTGCGTTGACTCTTTCTTTTGACGTAGGCTACTTCACATACTCAGCCTGTGACCTCTGCACATAATAAAACCCCACTAAACCCCTCAATGCATGAAGTACCAAGAGAGCATCGTCTGTTCCAGGTTGGCTAGGCTCTGGGCCCTACAAATAATCCTGTGAGGTCTGCTAAACTCTGGGTTCTACACACATTCCTGAGGTTGGCTAGGCTCTGGGCCCTACAAATAATCCTGTGAGGTCTGCTAAACTCTGGGTTCTACACAAATTCCTGAGGTTGGCTAGGCTCTAGGTTCTACACGTAATCCTGTGAGGTCTGCTAAACTCTGGGTTCTACACAAATTCCTGAGGTTGGCTAGGCTCTAGGTTCTACACGTAATACTGTGACATCATGGTGGGAAGACATCAAAAGAGGAACCAGAGTAGAGACAAGGAAAAAGATGGTACCCCAGGGAAATGTCAGCATGGATGGTATGGCAAATGGTACCTCTCTGATGACCCACATGAATGGTATATGATTATGGTGACTATTGTTGGTGTTTATCTCTGGCGTTGCCTCCAACCTTGGCTGGTAGCTCTCCTGGCTCCCTAGCAGTCTGGTTGTTGGCATATTCTTATTTACTGCTTATCGTTGTGTTATTATGTCCTTATGGAGGTACGATCAAATAAAGTGTTACCTAATATAGGCAACATGTTCAGTCACAACCCAGATGGAAATCGGTGTCCATGGTGTTTATGAGAAAGGGACTGTGGCCGCCTGATGTACAAAGACTTCTGAAAAGAAAATGACCCACAATTACACTGGTGTTTCTTAAAGATATTGTTCCTGTTTTAACCTCCAATAATGTGTTGGATCTATTTGGGGAAAAGCGTTAAAAGGAACATTTGCTGACTCCAACAAAAGTTGAGTGGAGGAGGCGATCACAGCCCCCTGTATCATTAAAGACAATGACCTTGATCAGCGTGATGGGACAGCTTGGCTCCAGATGAGAGGACAGCTATTTCCATCCACTCTATTTATTTGTGTGTTTGTATTAAGACACCGACACCAGGCAGCAGGCAGCAGGCAGCAGGCAGCGCCGTGCTGATTAAGCATAAAAAGCCACTGTTTTCCCCTAGAGAGACAGCAATGGGACAAGTGGATATGTGCCAGTGACTGACTGTTCAACTGACGCCCTGGCTTGCTGGGTGCCACTACTCCACTGACTGACTGGCTGGCTGATTGGAGCTTGGCTGGATGACTGACTGGTTGGATGACTGGCTGTCTGGTTGGATGACTGACTGACTGGCTGGATGACTGAGAGCTCCTCTCAGCGCCACCTCCCTGCCTGCGGGGACAGACGGCTTGCGCAAGTCTAAGAGAATGCACATCTGATAGCCCCTCTGACAAACTCACTGAGACTTTACGATGGATGGACAATGTCAGAGATACGGTATGGTATAACAGGGTCATTGTCACAGTTTGTTCCATAGAAGAGGGAAGAGAAGCTAGCATGTAAAGCTGCATTCAAATATTACTCTGAATCTTATTTTCTAGTTGGTGAAGTCATAAATTGCTTGGTCGGACTAATGAGCTAGATAAATCAAATCAAATCAAATTTGATTTGTCACATACACATGGTTAGCAGATGTTAATGTGAGTGTAGCGAAGTGCTTGTGCTTCTAGTTCCAGACAATGCAGTAATAACCAACGAGTAATCTAACCTAACAATTCCACAACTACTACCTTATACACACAAGTGTAAAGGGATAAAGAATATGTACATATATATGAATGAGTGATGGTACAGAACGGCATAGGCACGATGCAGTAGATGGTATCGAGTACAGTATATACATATGAGAAAAGTAATGTAGGGTATGTAAACAAAGTGACATAGTTTAAAGTGGCTAGTGATACATGTATTACATAAAGATGCAGTAGATGATGTAGAGTACAGTATATACATATACATATGAGATGAGTAATGTAGGGTATGTAAACATAATATTAAGTGGCATTGTTTGAAGTGGCTAGTGATACATTTTTACATTTTCTTCAGTATGTTAGCCTTGAGATAGTAGCTGTTTTTCAGTCTCTCGGTCCCTGCTTTGATGCACCTGTACTGACCTCGCATTCTGGATGATAGCGGGGTGAACAGGCAGTGGCTCGGGTGGTTGTTGTCCTTGATGATCTATATGGCCTTCCTGTGACATCGGGTGGTGTAGGTGTCCTGGAGGGCAGGTAGTTTGCCCCCAGGGATGCGTTGTGCAGACCTCACTACCCTCTGTGGGCGGAGCAGTTGCCGTACCAGGCAGTGATACAGCCCGACAGGATGCTCTCAATTGTGCATCTGTAGAAGTTTGTGAGTGCTTTTGGTGACAAGCCGAATTTCTTCAGTCTCCAGCCTCCTGCTGCGCCTTCTTCACAACGCTGTCTGTGTGGGTGGACCAATTCAGTTTGTCCGTGATGTGTACGCCGAGGAACATAAAACTAACTACCCTCTCTACTAATGTCCCGTCGATGTGGATAGGGGGTGCTCCCTCTGCTGTTTCCTGAAGTCCACAATCATCTCCTTTGTTTTGTTGACGTTGAGTGTGAGGTTATTTTCCTGACACCACACTCTGAGGGCCCTCACCTCCTCCCTGTAGGCCGTCTCATCATTGTTGGTAATCAAGCCTACCACTGTAGTGTCATCCTCAAACTTGATGATTGAGTTGGAGTCGTGTATGGCCAGTCATGGGTGAACAGGGAGTACACGAGAGGGCTCAGAACGCACCCTTGTGGGGCCCCAGTGTTGAGGATCAGCGGGGTGGAGATGTTGTTACCTACCCTCACCACCTGGGGGCGGCCCCTCAGGAAGTCCACTACCCAGTTGCACAGGTCGGGGTCGAGACCCAGGGTCTTGAGCTTGATGACGAGTTTGGAGGGTACTATGGTGTTAAATGCTGAGCTGTAGTCGATGAACAGCATTCTCACATAGGTATTCCACTTGTCCAGATGGATTAGGGCAGTGTGCAGCGTGGTTTCGATTGCATCGTCTGTGGACCTATTGGGGCGGTAAGCAAATTGAAGTGGGTCTAGGGTGTCAGGTACGGTGGAGGTGATATGGTCCTTGACTAGTCTCTCAAAGCACTTCATGATGACAGAAGTGAGTGCTACGGGGCGGTAGTCGTTTAGCTCAGTTACCTTAACTTTCTTGGGAACAGGAACAATGGTGGCCCTCTTGAAGCATGTGGGAACAGCAGACTGGGATAAGTATTGATTGAATATGTCCGTAAACACACCAGCCAGCTGGTCTGCGCATGCTCTGAGGACGCGGCTGGGGATGCCGTCTGGGCCTGCAGCCTTGCAAGGGTTAACACGTTTAAATGTTTTACTCACGTCAGCTGCAGTGGAGAGTCCGCAGGTTTTGGTAGCGGGCCGTGTCAGTGGCATTGTATTGTCCTCAAAGCGAGTAAAAAAGTGATTCAGTCTGTCTGGAAGCAAGACATCCTGGTCCGCGACGGGGCTGGTTTTCTTTTTGTAATCCGTGATTGACTGTAGACCCTTCCACATACCTCTTGTGTCTGAGCCGTTGAATTGCGATTCTACTTTGTCTCTATACTGATGCTTAGCTTGTTTGATTGCCTTGCGGAGGGAATAGCTACACGATTTGTATTCGGTCATGTTTCCGGTCACCTTGCCCTGGTTAAAAGCAGTGGTTCGCGCTTTCAGTTTCGCGCGAACGCTGCCATCAATCCACGGTTTCTGGTTTGGGAATGTTTTAATCGTTGCTGTGGGTATAACATCGCCAATGCACTTTCTAATGAACTCGCTCACCGAATCAGTGTATTCGTCAATGTTGTTGTTGGACGCAATGCGGAATATATCCCAATCCACGTGATCAAAGCAGTCTTGAAGCGTGGAATCAGTTTGGTCGGACCAGTGTTGAACAGACCTGAACGCGGGAGCTTCTTGTTTTAGTCTCTGTCTGTAGGCTAGAAGCAACAAAATGGAGTCGTGGTCAGCTTTTCCCGAAAGGAGGGTGGGAGAGGGCCTTATATGCGTCACGGCAGTTAGAATAACAATGATCCAGGGTTTTACCAGCCCTGGTTGCGCAATCGATATGCTGATAGAATTTAGGGAGTCTTGTTTTCAGATTAGCCTTGTTAAAACCCCCAGCTAAAATGAATGCAGCCTCAGGATATGTGGTTTCCAGTTTTCATAGAGTCAAATAAAGTTTGTTCAGGGCCACCGATGTGTCTGCTTGGGGGGAATGTATACGGCTAAGATTATAATCATATAGACATTTGATTGAGAGGAATTCTAAGTCAGGTGAACAGAAGGACTTGAGTTCCTGTATGTTGTTATGATCACACAACGTCTCATTAATCATAAGGCATACCCCCTGCCCCCCTTCTTACCAGAAAGATACGTGAAGAAACCAGCTGGTTGCACCGACTCCGATAGCGTTTCTTGAGTGAGCCATGTTTCAGTGAAGCAAAGAACGTTACAGTCTCTGATTTCTCTCTGGAATGCTACCCTTGCTCGGATTTCATCAACCTTGTTGTCAAGAGACTGGACATTGGCGAGTAGTATGCTAGGGAGTGGTGCCCGATGTGCCCTTCTCTGGAGCCTGACCAGAAGACCGCTTCGCTTGCCCCTTTTACGGCGTCGTTGTTTTGGGTCGCCGGCTGGGATCCGATCCATTGTCTTGGGTGGAAGGCAAAACACAGGATCCGCTTCGGGAAAGTCATATTACAGTATTATCAGAAGCTGAGCAAGCTAATGTTGCTAATAATAAATTAGCTTGCTAACATTGACAATATAGTTCAACTAGCTACATAGCTACATTATTATGTTGCAAACAACTTTGTTCCATCATCTTTAATAATCGTTCATAGAAAATGTGAATAATCAGAGTGTTTACGTAATTCTGACATGGAGGGTCATTCAAATAGTCGAAAATAAAAGTTTCTGATTATTCTGACACCACTTAAATGCATCATAAACACTTGCAATAAACTCATCAACAATATTTTCACTGATACTTGCTGAAATGGTTGGAATTCATGATGATGTAAAAAACGACGATATGGAAAATTATGGAACAGCAGCACACATGAAACAAATCATCTTTGCGCCCACCATTTGATGGCCAATGAAAAACATAGTGGGCAATAACGAAACACACCACCATGAAAAGAATCCAGTAGCACATTCCAAACAGTAACCGACAGATCTCATAAAACTCTGCACAGGCCAACCCAATATTCCCCTGGAGCTACACTTCAACAAGAATGAAAAGATATGGAAAATGGGTCGCACATTTCTTGGTAGGGATTTTATGTCTAAAAATCACATATTTGGTTAAGCATAATAATCCTGTCAGTCTAGTGCAGACACCCACTGTAAATTCCAAGCGGAGACAAATACTTTCTGCTCTGCTGCTTCTCTTAATTACTGGTTATACAGTACTTCTCAATCCGAATGTGGAGTGGTCAGCGTCAAACTGAGCATGATAGCAAAGCAATAATTGGTTATTCATTTTGAATCCCGACAGGGCCAAGGCTGAGTGGGTGCAAGCACGATCGGAATGAAAATTCATTTTCACAGAAAATACGTGGCTTCACAAAGAAACGCTGCATCAATTCAGCAATGTCACATGGTAAAAGCTGGCACTGTGATGCGCAGTCTCCATCTTTTTGGCCAAATGACACAAATCCTCAAGGACAGCTAGAGCCCACTAATAATAACAATCATGAAAATGGCCAGTTTCTGAATCTCAGGAAATAGCAGTGCTTAGTCAGTGAGTTTCCATAATTTTTCCTTAATCTGCATTTAGAAAGTGTTCAGAGGAGTTACATATTAATGGCAGATTTATTTGTGCAAGAGATTAACCAAGGGGAGCAGTGGTCCTGGAGAAATGTTTGTTCCTTTAGTTTTTGGGGAGTTTCAAGTCTTTTTTGAAGTTTTCAAGTCAGCTAAGAGAAGATATATCTAGCAAGCACTTCAATAACTCAATTTCTTCTTTATTTGGATATGACTTTTTTAAATCCCGAAAATTTGAGTGGATATAATTCAATACTTGTCACAGATACTGAGTAACATCTGCTATGACCTCAAATCAAAATCAAATCAAATCAAGTTTATTGGTCCCATACACATATTTAGCAGATGCCATTGCGGGTGTAGGGAAATGCTTGTGTTCCTAGCTCCAACAGTGCATAAATATCTAACAATTCACAACAATACACAAATCTAAAAGTAAAAGAAATATATAAATATTAAGACGAACAATGTCAGAGTGGCATTGACTAAATGCAGTAGAATAGAATACAGTATATACATATGATGAGTAGTAAAGTGGTACATTATTAAAGTGTTTGAAATATCTGATTATGATCAACTAAACGGTGACAACTGTATTTGAAATAAGCACTAAAGATATGTCTAGCGAGAAGGCCTGTCATGGCAAAATCTTTCAGCGCTGACATACTGTAGTGTTTGCGTGCAGCGATGTTTAACATTGACACACATCTTAACTGCTGTTGGCTGTACAATAAATTATACAGCTGTAGTACATGGTGTTATGTTTCTATGATAAACTTGTCTGTTATATCTAGCTTAGCTGCAGTCGAACGCACATCTGCATGGTTTCACATTGTTTGTTTTCACACTTTCTCGTTTAATGACATGTGCCACTCCTTCTCACAACCCATTCATCCGTAACGCAGCACACTGTCGTAAACCATAACAATGTACAGTACAACGTACAGCACATCGTACCGTACATGACACCCCCCCCCCCTTCCAAAACCAGGAACTGATACTGTACCATATATAAAAATGTCCATAGGGCAAGAACCTAGAGTGATACCTATAACAACTAGCCCGAACTAGCCAGTTCAGTCCATTAACCTGGAGGTTGACTAAGACACCTAACGGAGCCTAAGAATGAGAGGAGGTTAAGTAGCCCCCCAGATGATTAGGGAGAGTTCTTGCCGGCATCCGCCGTTCTTCATCCGCCACCGCTTGTGGCTCTGGCCCTTGGAGAGCCCACAGAGGCAGGAGCTCGGGTGGTAGCAGTGGAGAATGTCCATCAGATGGCGTCCAGAATGAGGCCATTTTGTTGCACTGCTGATGCCGTCGGGCTTGGAACCAGTCTGGCTTCTTCACCCTGTGTGCCTTGTTGAAACTCTGTTTCATTTGGTGCCTGGTCACTGCCTGCTTTTCTTGGGTGCTGCTCTCTGAGTCTGTCCAGTGGCAGTTCCATCTCACGACCTAGCATGAGAGATGCCGGGGAGACCTGTGTTGTTGTGTGTTTGCTTGCTCTGAGGTGCATTAGCATTTGGTTCAAGGCAGTTTGGAACGTGCACCCCTGGACCTCTGATCCCGTTCTTTAGTGTTCCAACAGGTTGTAGTAGGCCTCATGGATGTGTTTGATTCCCTTGTTGCTGAGATAGGTGGAGAACACGACAGGTTAGCTGGGGCCCATTGTCCGTGGTGAAGATGAGGGGTAGGCCCCACCTCGTGAACAGGCTGTCTAGGATGTCCACGATGGCCTGTGCTGTGACAGTTCAGACAGGAAACAATTCTGGGCACCAGGAAGCTCTGATTGCGAGGGACTGCCCATGGATCTCGCCACAGATGTCCAGCTTGATGTGATCCCAGGGGCGGGATGGGCTTCAATGTCGTGGTCGATGTCTGGCCACCACACAAGGTCATCGCTGCTTAACCTTCACTATGCCCAAGTGAGCTTCGTGCGCCATGGATAGAACACACCCACACAGGCCACTCGGGACCACAGTGCAAAACCCTCGAGAGACACAGACTTCTTTCCAGAAAGTACGTTTGTGATTCACCCTGGCGAAAGGCACCAGCTCTTACACGTGCTGGCCATCCACTGCATATTTAGATGCGCAGGGTAGACAGTGGGATCCTGTTCCGATGCTTGCTTCAGCTCGTCCAATGAGACGGCTGACTGAAAGGGAGCGTAGAGCCTTTGTACGAGCTGTTTCATTGTCGTCTGGCAAGACAGTCGGGGTAGGAGCATGAGAGGAGGTCTGCCACCATGTTATCCCTCCCCGGAGTGAACTTCAGCTGATAGTCATACTGTCTGAGGAGGTTGGCAACCACGTTATCCCTCCCCGGAGTGAACTTCAACTGATAGTCATACTGTCTGAGGAGGTCTGCCACCACGTTATCCCTCCTCGGAGTGAACTTCAGCTGCTAGTCATACTGTCTGAGGCGATCGGCCCATCTGTTCAGCCGAATTGGCTTGTGGCTAGTTCCTAATGCTGACAGTAGCATTGTGAGGGACTGGTGGTCGGTTCGGAGCGTGAACAGCCGGCCGTATGGGTACAGGTGCCACCTTTCACACGCCCAGACACAGGCCAGTGCTTCTCATTCGCCCACAGAGTACCGTTGTTCAGTGGGGATCAGGGCCCTTGAGGCGAAGGCAACGGGCCTCTCAATGCCATTCTGCAGCTGTGAGAGGACAGCTCCTAGTGTTTCAGCTGAGGCGTCACAGGTGACAATGGTGGGGCAGATGGGGTCAAAGTGAGCCAAGACTGGGGTTGTGGTCAGCTGGCTCTTCAGTGAGCAGACCGCATCTGAGCAGGCTGCCGTCCAGGCCCATGGCTCGTCTATCTTGAGGAGCTGGTGAACGGGCGCTGTGGTCTGAGAGTAGTGGGGCAGAAACCGGAGGTAGTAGGCTGTCATGCCCAAGAACGAGGCCACCTGAGAGGCTGAGGTCGGTTCCAGGATGCGATGGATGGTTTAAATGTTTGACATGAGTGGGGCAATGCCTTTGGACGATAGGCGGAACCCCACAAATTTGACGGCTGGAGCTGCAAAGGTGCATTTTCCACCCTTCAGGGCCAGGTTGTTCCTTAGAGCACTGGAGACTCTGTGGAGTCGATGGTCATAAATGTGGTGGTCAGGGCTGTGGACCATGATGTTGTCCAGATAGACAGTCACATGTGGGTATTCCAGCGAGGATGGTGCTCATCACCTGCTGGAAGCAGCTGGGGGCGGTGCTAAGTCCAAAAGGAATGTGTGTGTATCTAAACACAACAGTATGCGTAACAAAGGCCGTGAGGTCTCTGCTGGCTGGGTGGAGAGGCACCTGAAGATAACCCTGACGCAGGTCGAGCTTTGTGAAGAACCTGGAGCCATGAAAATGTGCGGTCATTTCCTCAGCTGTATGCAAGGGGTACTTATTTTGGACAACAGCCTTGTTCACAGCACAGAGATCCACACAGGTCAGGATTCCACCAGACTTTTTGGTTGCAATGACCAAGTTTGAAATCCAGGAGACAGTGTTGACTGATGCCTGCCTCCAACTGTGACTGTAGATATTTTGTGACATCATCACGCTATGCAAAGGGAATGCGCAGCAGGGGCTGCAAGACTGGGGTCACGTCCGGGTTCACTAGGGGCCTGTGAGTAAAAGCTGTGAGGCAGCCCAGTCCATCAAACAGAGCTGGCCAGTTATGTTGCCATGTGCCGGTAACTTGGTGGTTAGCTGACCCACTGTCATCTCTCAGTGTGAATCCCAAGCCTGTGAAGAGGTCGAGGCCCAGGAGGTTGGCACACCCGCTTCGAAAGCAGCTGCTTGGCGCAAAAGTGCACTAGGAGCTGGAGGGTGCCTGCAATGTCTATCTTGGATCTACCATACCCACACAGGGCAGTACAGGGCTGTTGGAGTGGTAGGTGACTGAAAAACTTGTAGTAAGTGGCAAGGTTGAGCAACAACATCGCAGTGCCAGTTTCCAGTAGCAAAGGCAAACCCACCTTGCCCAGCTGCACAGTGCATGTCTTGAATGACACATGGTTGGTGGAGACGGTTCGAATTTCAGTGTGTTCATGTTGAGAGTGAGACGAAAATAAGGGCCTGTTCTGAGTGGAGCTAGTAGCTGGGGCAGAACGACACACTTTTGCAAGTGATTCGATTTTTGAACAGTTCTTGCATATTTTCCCATGGGCTGGGCAGTTTGAAGCCCTTGAATTGTGAGAGCGAGCACCACATTTGCCACAACTACTTCTATTTGTTTATCTGTGTCCATGCAGCTATCGACGTGGGAGGGCGTGCGCCGCTTGTGATCGCTGTAGTGCGCCTGCTCGGGCTGAAGCTGCTGTGTGAGAATGGCAGGGGGCCGAGTTTATGCTGCAGAACTGTCTGTTAGCATAGTAGAGCATTCCCAAGTCGCTTCAACCTGGATTGCTATTTTAATAGCTCCATCAAGTTGTAAATTATCCGATTCCAAAAGCAGTTTCTCCCTTGTCTTTTCACATAACGTTCCCTCTATCAGCTGATCCCTGATGATCTCATCCTAAAGTGTCCCGTAGTTACAAGAGCTAGCCAAATCCCTCAGACTAGCCACCTAGCTTTGAATGGTCTCTACCGGCCGTTGTTGTCTTTTCCGTAGCCGGTAGTGTTGGAGGAGCACTTGCTCTTTCCCGGCAAAGTGGTTCCATAGGAGGCTGACTGCAGCGTTGAGATGTGCCACTCATTCTCACAACACATTCATCCATAAAGCAGCATACTATAAACCATAACAATGTACAGTATGACCCTACATAACAATGTACAGTATGACCATACATAACAATGTACAGTATGACCATACATAACAATGTACAGTATGACCATACATAACAATGTACAGTATGACCATACATAATTCTGATGACCAGGTGGCGAATCGCATCTCTGCATGTCTGGCAGACATATCAGTGTGGATGACGGATCACCATCTCAAGCTGAACTTCGGCAAGACGGAGCTGCTCTTCCTCCCGGGGAAGGACTGCCCGTTCCATGATCTCGCCATCACGGTTGACAACTCCATTGTGTCCTCCTCCCAGAGCGCTAAGAACCTTGGCGTGATCCTGGACAACACCCTGTCGTTCTCAACTAACATCAAGGCGGTGGCCCGTTCCTGTAGGTTCATGCTCTACAACATCCGCAGAGTACGACCCTGCCTCACACAGGAAGCGGCGCAGGTCCTAATCCAGGCACTTGTCAT
Organism: Oncorhynchus gorbuscha; assembly: GCF_021184085.1. Taxonomy (NCBI): domain Eukaryota; kingdom Metazoa; phylum Chordata; class Actinopteri; order Salmoniformes; family Salmonidae; genus Oncorhynchus; species Oncorhynchus gorbuscha. Next base: position 40,188,443 of record NC_060185.1, read on the forward strand.
CTCCCGTCTGGATTACTGCAACTCGCTGTTGGCTGGGCTCCCTGCCTGTGCCATTAAACCCCTTCAACTCATCCAGAACGCCGCAGCCCGTCTAGTGTTCAACCTTCCCAAGTTCTCTCACGTCACCCCGCTCCTCCGCTCTCTCCACTGGCTTCCAGTTGAAGCTCGCATCCGCTACAAGACCATGGTGCTTGCCTACGGAGCTGTGAGGGGAACGGCACCTCAGTACCTCCAGGCTCTGATCAGGCCCTACACCCAAATAAGGGCACTGCGTTCATCCACCTCTGACCTGCTCACCACTGAGGAAGTACAGTTCCCGCTCAGCCCAGTCAAAACTGTTCACTGCTCTGGCTCCCCAATGGTGGAACAAACTCCCTCACGACGCCAGGACAGCGGAGTCAATCACCACCTTCCGGAGACACCTGAAACCCCACCTCTTTAAGGAATACCTAGGATAGGATAAAGTAATCCTTCTCACCCCCCCCTCTCCCCCCTTAAAATATGTAGATGCACTATTGTAAAGTGGCTGTTCCACTGGATGTCATAAGGTGAATGCACCAATTTGTAAGTCGCTCTGGATAAGAGCGTCTGCTAAATGACTTAAATGTAAATGTAAAATGTAACATAACAATGCCCACCCAAACCTAGTAATTCGCTGTTTCTCTTTACTTGAGTAATCTTCATGTGTCAGACTAACGTAATTTAAAACATTTACATTTGAAGTATTATGTATGATACCGTTGCAAGTCTGAAAAACACTGATGATAACATTGTCCAAGTGGATGGCTATTGTCCATGTGAGGCGGTTGGACAGACTCTAAAAGTGCCGTTGATCAGCCAGACTAAAACGCTAGCTGTGTTGCTAGCTGATCTTCAGTTTTTCTTGACACTGAGCCATGAGAGGGTCTTGGTGTTGGGGACAGTTGAGAAGCCGTCACATTACTTGCTTGAGAGAGAGAGAGAGGAGTAGTGACGGCAGGACCAGATGGCTCTCTGGACTCAATGTACCATCCCTCTGATAAACCCAGACAGAGCCGTTACACTTTCCAAAAGAGAGATGAAAGGAAATACAGGGAGGGAGGGAGGGAGGGAGGGAGGGAGGGAGGGAGGGAGGGAGGGAGGGAGGGAGGGAGGGAGGGAGGGAGGGAGGGAGGGGAAAAAAACAAAGGCTCGCCTTTCGCAAATCTTTAATTACCCAACTGTCGGCTGCTTTTCAGATTGCTGCTTTTTAAAACATCCCCTTCCCCAAAGAACACACACACAAACACACACACACACACACACACACACACACACACACACACACACACACACACACACACACACACACACACACACACACACACACACACACACACACACACACACACACACACACACACACACACACACACACACACAGCGACCCCCCGCCAGAGGATCCCTATACGACAGTCTTGCTCTGCTGAAGAGAGGGAATCAAAACTGTTAAAAAAGGAGGAAAAAACAGATAAAAGATATGCAAATACAACTGTCTGGGGGCGACGATGAGCATTAACCAGAGTTGAGGTTCTGCTATTTTTAGCTGGCGTTTCTTTGCAGACTCTGAAAGATGTGTGATGACTTCCTTAAGCGCAGGATTTTATGTGCTACAGACACAGCTTGGCTGTGCAGAGATGTCGGGAGAAATATTCCCCTTAATTGAGACACTTCACAAATGAGGCTGTCAAACCCAGTACAAGCAGAATACAGTGAGAGTTGAAACTGGATTTCGAGGAAAGAGCTACGTTGGAGTCTTCACTCTTCACACATAAAAAAGTAGAGTGTATAGCAACTAGCGAGTTTTGGAGCTGATCTTACGGAGACGGTTAGGCAGTAGCACAAATATTCTCTCCCTTTCACTAATATAACCACTGGCAAGTGTACAGTGCATTCAGGAAGTACTCAGACCCTTTATCCTTTTCCACCTTTTGTTACTTTACTTTATTCTAAAATTGATTAAATAAAAAAATGTCCTCATTGAGCTCAACACAATACCCCATAATGACGAAGCGAAAACAGGTTTTTAGACATTTGTGCAAATCTATTAAAAATAAAAAACTGAAATAGCTTATTTACATAAGTATTTGAGACTTTGAGTGCAGCTGCATCCTGTTTCTATTGATCATCCTTCAGATGTTTCTACAACTTGATTGGAGTCCATCTGTGGTAAATTCAATTGATTGGACATGATTTGGAAAGGCACACACTTGTCAATATTTATAAAAGGTCCCACATTTGACAGTGCACAGACATGGGGAAGGGTACCAAAACATTTTTGCAGCATTGAAGGTTCCCAAGAAAACTGTGGCCTCCATTATTTGTAAATGGAAGAAGTTTGGAACCACCAAGACTCTTCCTAGAGCTGGCCACCTGGCCAAACTGAGCAATCGGGGGAGAAGAGCCTTGGTCAGGGAGGTGACCAAGAACCCGATCGTCACTCTGACAGAGCTCCAGAGTTCCTCTGTGGAGATTGGAGAACCTTCCAGAAGGACAACCATCTCTGCAGTACTCCACCAATCAGGGCTTTATGGCAGAGTGGCCTGACGGATGCCACTCCTCAGTAAAAGGCACAAAACAGTCCGCTTAGTTTGCCAAAAGGCACCTAAAGGACTCTCAGACCATGAGAAACAAGATTCTCTGGTCTGAAGAAACCAAGATTGAACTCTTTGGCCTGAATGCCAAGCGTCACGTCTGGAGGAGACCTGGCACCATCCCTACGGTGAAGCATGGTGGTGGCAGCATCATGTTGTGGTGATGTTTTTCAGAGGCAAGGACTGGGAGACTAGTCAGGTTTGAGAAAAAGATGAACGAAGCAAAGTACAGAGAGATCCTTGATGAAAACATGCTCCAAAGCGCTCAGGACCTCAGGACCTTCACCTTCAAACAGGTCAACAAGCCTAAGCACAAGACAATGCAGGAGGGACTTTGGGACAAGTCTCTGAATGTCCTTGAGTGGCCCAGCCAGAGCACGGAACCCGATCGAACATCTCTGGAAAGACTTGAAAAAAACTGTTCAGCGACGCTCCCCATCCAACCTGACAGAGCTTGGGAGGATCTGCAGAGAAGAATGGAAGAAACTGCCTAAATAGAGGTGGGCCAAGTTTGTAGCGTTATACCCAAGAAGACTCGAGGCTGTAATCGCTGCCAAAGGCGCTTCAACTAAGTACTGAATTAAGGGTCTGAATAATTATGTAAATATGATTTATTTTTTATACATTAGCAAAAATTTCTACAAACCTATTTTGTCTTCATGGGGTATTTTGTGTAGATTGATGAGGGAGAAAAAACTATGTAATCCATTTTAGCATAAGGCTGTTACGTAACAAAATGTGGAAAATGGGAAGAGGTCTGAATAATATCCGAATGCCCGGGACCACCCATATGTAGAATGTATGCACACATGACTGTAAGTCGCTTTGGATAAAAGCGTCTGCTAAATGGCATATATTATTATTATATTATAAAGCAATAGAAAAGGGTGTTAATTATGCTACTCCAAGTGTATGTGCCACATAATAAGAGCACTGCCCTCCAAGGCCCAGCCATGGCTGCATCCCTGCCCAGTCATGTGAAATCTATAGATTAGGGCCTAATGAATTGATTTCAATTGACTTATTTCATTATATGAACTGTAACTCAGTAAAAAACGTTGAAAATGTGGCATCTATATTTCTGTTCAGTATGTTAGAGTTGAGGTGGACTGCTGTAAAAGGTCTGAAGCCAGGACAGTTATACCAGTGTAGCAACCCTTTTCTCTTTGTTTACATACTCCTTGTTTACATGAAGTGAGTCAATCCCTGAAAACAGCAGACTAGCTCAAAGTGTGATTCTCCTTTTTAAATACAACACAAACAAACAGAGGGCGTAAAATAGGAGCTATGGTTCCATTCAGTGCAATACGTCATAAAACATGGTGTGTGTGTGTGTGTGTGTGTGTGTGTGTGTGTGTGTGTGTGTGTGTGTGTGTGTGTGTGTGTGTGTGTGTGTGTGTGTGTGTGTGTGTGTGTGTGTGTGTGTGTGTGTGTGTGTGTGTGTGTGTGTGTGTGTGTGTGTGTGTGTGTGTGTGTGTGCGTGTGTGTGTCTGTGTGTGTGTGTGTGACATACATACACACACACACCTTCAAGAACTGGAGCCCCAGCAGCAACAGTTCTTGAGGGAGATACTGAGCATCAGATGGGAGGATCGACGGACCAATGTTAGCGTCCTGACCCAGGCAAACATTCCCAGCACAGAATCCCAAATCATTGGGCACTCCGATGGACAGGATACCGTGATTCAAGGCTGCCCAAACAACTGCGTCCGGGCAACTGGAAGAGGGGAAATGGATGCAAATGGGGACAAAAGAAAAGGTACAAAGACACCCTGAAAAGTAATACATAACGCAACAAACTGGCAACTCCACACCACAAAAAGAGCCACCTGGTGACTTCAGGTTGTTGTCTGCTCAAGTACGGACGTCTAATTAGCATAATACACAAATCCCCATCAAAATCTGTCCGTTTAACCATCAAACTAACGAATGGGGTGATTTTGATCAGGACTTTGTTCTTAATAAATAAAAAATAATTGTTTCCTGTTTCTGTAACAATGTGGACATTGGGGGAATTCCTATATACTCTTCAATATTCTATATGTGCAACTTGTTATGGTATTTGGGTCGCTATAACATTTGTTTTAAAGTGACTGAGGATAAACATGCTTTTTGAAGCATCCTGGCTCTACCACTCCCATTGTTTCACTAGCAGGGATGCTAATGATGGCTTTGGGGTAAGTAAATAAACAAAACTAAGGCATATGTTTGGTCATTGTCTCTCAGGATCAATGGATGCATCAAATTAAGTATATTTCACATTTTAATGTACTACCCTTTAAATGGCTGTTTAAAACCAACTAGTCAATAAACTCCCATCACCTCCAGACTCACTTGAAATGTCAGTGGACAGGTCTGAGGCTCCAGAATCTGCCTGCTCAGACACAGCCGGACCCACAACAATCAAGCTACCTAAAAAAACAGTGAGGAGAAGATCATCCTTGAGGGATTACGTGTGAGCATGCATGTGTGAGCATGCATGTGTGAGTATGCATGTGTGAGCATGCATGTGTGAGCATGTGTGAGCATGCATGTGTGAGCATGCATGTGTGAGCATGCATGTGTGAGTATGCATGTGTGAGCATGCATGTGTGAGCATGCATGTGTGAGCATGCATGTGTGAGCATGCATGTGTGAGTATGCATGTGTGAGCATGCATGTGTGAGCATGCATGTGTGAGCATGCATGTGTGAGCATGCATGTGTGAGTATGCATGCATGCATGTGTGAGCATGCATGTGTGAGCATGCATGTGTGAGTATGCATGTGTGAGCATGCATGTGTGAGCATGCATGTGTGAGTATGCATGTGTGAGCATGCATGTGTGAGCATGCATGTGTGAGTATGCGTGTTTTATGCGGGTGTGTGAGCATGTATGTGTTTTCATGCATGCATGTGTGTGTACAGTATGTGCATGCATTTGTATGTGTATGTGTGTGGTATTTACAGTAGAACATAATTGGTGCGGGGCAGCGGCGGATGAGGGGAAGGCCAGTGGGTCTGACAAAAAGCAGGGTAGCCAGGCAGAGGCAGTGCTAAGGCCTGGTGGGTATGAGTGGTGTGCAGGGGGACAGACAGAGAAAACTGAGCAACTCTCACTGGGAAACAATATGCAGTTTCATCTGGGGAAGACATTTTGCAGCTCTCTCTCTCTCTCTCAGAGCCAGAGAGCCGACAGCACAAAGAGCTCCATTGTTTCCTCTGCAGCAAACTCACCGCTCCCAACTAGAGCAGCAGGGTCGAGGACACACAGGACCTGCCAGGGGCTGTTAGAACCTGCTCCCACTGTGTGTGTGTGTGTGTGTGTGTGTGTGTGTGTGTGTGTGTGTGTGTGTGTGTGTGTGTGTGTGTGTGTGTGTGTGTGTGTGTGTGTGTGTGTGTGTGTGTGTGTGTGTGTGTGTGTGTGTGTGTGTGTGTGTGTGTGTGTGTGTGTGTGTGTGAATATCGCTTGTCTTCAATATAATGTTTCATGCTAGTTCTTGGTCAGGATTATCATACAGTTATATCAGTTTTTTTTCCTGTACTGTATAAATGGTAGCGAGTTCTAACACTGTACCTACCACACACTGTATGTGGTTCTAATGTTTCATACAGGGATGTGTTTCAGCGGGTTGTGTCAGTATCAGATCATGGACAGTTAGGACAGATATGCCTCCCTCTGTCCGTCTTTCGCTCTCTCACCCTGTTTCACCCTCCATCACCGTCACTCTGTAACACACACTTACAGTACTCGAGCACGCACACACATGCACACACACGGCTACAGGACACAATGGAAAATCCTTTTATATAGAAGTACGGGTCACATCCTTAGAGGATCCAGGATATTTCTAGTTCATAATACTCTGGCAGGCAGGCTGGGTCTGTGGAGAGAGGAGGGGAAGAGAGGTAGAGGCAGGGAAAGGGAGAAGGGAGGGGAGGTGAGGTCAGGGAAGGGAGGGAGGGTAGGCTAACGACTAATTGAATAGATAAGATCAAAGGCTGGATGAGAGAATTCTTCAAACTCAAAGGGCTATGAGAAAATTAGGAGACATGGAGGGCCGCGACTAATCAGCAGTTGGAAAATCCTAATGCTCCACTACCGGGTACGGCAGTAATCCCCGTAAATTGTAGCGAGACAAATGCTTGCATCGTTCAGTGAAGTCGAAATCCATTTTTAAAGAGGTGAAAACTAGTATGAGTGTAATAATGAAGGTGATTCGGTGAGCCACGGTAGTGTGATAAGTAACCTTGCCTGAGACTTGTGTTTGCTCCCCAAACTAATGCCTAGGCTTGAGCTCAGCGAGCTAACAGAGTCAAATAATGAGAAAAAAACTCTTCTTCGGTACATACAGAAGAAATCAAGATTACTGCTATCAATCATGGGTGCTAGTTTAGCAGAAGTGAAGTAGTTAGCTGTGTGCGCTAGGAACGGCACGGTAGTGTTTAGCATGTTAGTTAACACCCAATAGTGTGTCCTTACCAACCAAGACCATGGTTTTGGCAAGGTAATGGTTAGCATGCTAGCTTCAGGAGCACAAAGTGTCGTTGTTGTTGGGGCTGGAATCCTGGGTCGGACTTAAGCTCTTATCAGATTCCAAAAACGTGTACGTGTCTACACAGCAGTGTTCTAAAATATTGGACCATTGGCTTTCATATTTTTCGAAGCAATTTCTCCAGAGTAGTTTAGCTATGTTACAATGGGCGACAGACTATCGGGTCTCTGCGTCTCTGGACTTTAAATTACAGCTTAAAGGGATGGCCTACGTCAGGGGTTCTCACTGGTGTTTTGCAGGTACTATTTAATGAAGCTGCCAGTTGAGGACTAGTGAGGAATCTGTTTCTCAAACTAGACACTCTAATGTACTTGTCATCTTGCTCAGTTGTGCACTGGGGCCTCCCACTCCTCTTTCTATTCTGGTCAGAGCCAGTTTGCGCTGTTCTGCGAAGGGAGTAGTACACAGCGTTGTACGAGATCTTCAGTTTCTTGCATGGAATAGCCTTCATTTCTCAGAACAATAATAGACTGATGAGTTTCAGAAGAAAGGTCTTTGTTTCTAGCAGTTTTGAGCCTGTAATCGAACCCTCAAATGTTTTTGCTCCAGATATTCAACTATTCTAAAGAATACCAGTTTTATTGCTTCCTTAATCAGCACAACAGTTTTCAGCTGTGCTAACATAATTGCAAAAGGGTTTTCTAATAATTAACTAGCTTTTTAAAATTATAAACTTGGATTACTTGGATTAGCTAACACAATGTGCCAGTGGAACACAGGAATGATGGTTGCCGATAATGGCAAAGGGTGGCTACTTTGAAGGATCTAAAACCTCAAATATATTTTAATTAGTTTAACACGTTTTTGGTTACTACATGATTCCATATGTGTTATTTCATAGTTTTGATGTCTTGACAATTATTCTGCCATGTAGAACATAGTACAAATAAAGAAAACCCTTGCATGAGTAGGTGTGTCCAAACTTTTGACTGGTACTGTATATACAGTGGGGCAAAAAAGTATTTAGTCAGCCACCAATTGTGCAAGTTCTCCCACTTAAAAAGATGAGAGAGGCCATGTTTTATCATAGGTACACTTCAACTATGACAGAAAAAATGAGAAAAAAAATCCAGAAAATCACATTGTAGGATTTTTAATGAATTTATTTGCAAATTGTGGTGGAAAATAAGTATTTGGTCAATAACAAAAGTTTATCTCAATACTGTTATATACCCTTTGTTGGCAATGACAGAGGTCTTCACAAGGTTTTCACACACTGTTGCTGGTATTTTGGCCCATTCCTCCATGCAGATCTCCTCTAGAGCAGTAATGTTTTGGGGCTGTTGCTGGGTAACACGGACTTTCAACTCCCTCCAAAGATTTTCTATGGGGTTGAGATCTGGAGACTGGCTAGGCCACTCCAGGACCTTGAAATGCTTCTTACGAAGCCACTCCTTTGTTGCCCGGGCGGTGTGTTTGGGATCATTGTCATGCTGAAAGACCCAGCCACGTTTCAACTTCAATGCCCTTGCTGATGGAAGGAGGTTTTCACTCAAAAACTCACGATACATGGCCCCATTCATTCTTTCCTTTACACGGATCAGTCGTCCTGGTCCATTTGCAGAAAAACAGCCCCATGATTCACGGTAGGTATGGTGTTCTTTGGATGCAACTCAACATTCTTTGTCCTCCAAACACGACAAGTTGAGTTTTTACCAAAAAGTTATATTTTGGTTTCATCTGACCACATGACATTCTCCCAATCGTCTTCTGGATCATCCAAATGCTCCCTAGCAAACTTCAGACGGGCCTGGACATGTACTGGTTTAAGCAGGGGGACACGTCTGGCACTGCAGGATTTGAGTCCCTGGCGGCGTAGTGTGTTACTGAAGGTAGGCTTTGTTACTTTGGTCCCATTTCTCTGCAGGTCATTCACTAGGTCCCCCCATGTGGTTGTGGGATTCTTGCTCACCGTTCTTGTGATCATTTTGACCCCACGGGGTGAGATCTTGCGTGGAGCCCCAGATCGAGGGAGATTATCAGTGGTCTTGTATGTCTTCCATTCCCTAATAATTGCTACCACAGTTGATTTCTTCAAACCAAGCTGCTTACCTATTGCAGATTCCGTCTTCCCAGCCTGGTGCAGGTCTACAATATTGTTTCTGGTGTCCTTTGACAGCTCTTTGGTCTTGGCCATAGTGGAGTTTGGAGTGTGACCTTTTGAGGTTGTGGACAGGTGTCTTTTATACTGATAACAAGTTCCAACAGGTGCCATTAATACAGGTAATACCTTCGGTAGTAATGTACACGCTAGACATGCCGCACATTAAAGCTATCTACTCAAATCAAATCAAATTTGATTTGTCACATGCGCCGAATACAACAGACATTACAGTGAAATGCCTACTTACAAGCCCTTATCCAATGATGCCGTTTTATGTATAGATAATAAACAGGTTAGTCGAGGTAATTGAGGTCATCTGTACATGTAGGTAGAGGTAAAGTGACTATGTATAGATAATAAACAGGTTAGGCGAGGTAATTGAGGTAATATGTACATGTAGGTATAGTAAAGTGACTATGTATAGATAATAAACAGGTTAGGCGAGGTAATTGAGGTAATATGTACATGTAGGTAGAGGTAAAGTGACTATGTATAGATAATAAACAGGTTAGTGGAGGTAATTGAGGTAATATGTACATGTAGGTAGAGGTAAAGTGACTATGTATAGATAATAAACAGGTTAGGCGAGGTAATTGAGGTAATATGTACATGTAGGTAGAGGTAAAGTGACTATGTATAGATAATAAACAGGTTAGTGGAGGTAATTGAGGTAATATGTACATGTAGGTAGAGGTAAAGTGACTATGTATAGATAATAAACAGGTTAGTGGAGGTAATTGAGGTAATATGTACATGTAGGTAGAGGTAAAGTGACTATGTATAGATAATAAACAGGTTAGTGGAGGTAATTGAGGTAATATGTACATGTAGGTAGAGGTAAAGTGACTATGTATAGGTAATAAACAGGTTAGTGGAGGTAATTGAGGTAATATGTACATGTAGGTAGAGGTAAAGTGACTATGTATAGATAATATAAACAGGTTAGTGGAGGTAATTGAGGTAATATGTACATGTAGGTAGAGGTAAAGTGACTATGTATAGATAATATAAACAGGTTAGTGGAGGTAATTGAGGTAATATGTACATGTAGGTAGAGGTAAAGTGACTATGCATGGATAATAAGTAGCAGCAGCTATGCCATTATTAGCTGAATTAATAGTGTTCCCCTGACCACTGCATACCAAGTTGTTTGCCACATAAACCAATAAAACAATGACTGTATTGGGAATGAGAATTTAGAGTAGAAATGACAACCGCATCCTCTGTCAAAAAAAAAATGCAGACAATCTTGTTTTCAGAGGCAATGGAAGACCACCAGCTCTTACTGGTTAATGACAGATTATCAGATCCTCTGACAGCCCTCACACAGGCAGGCGCTTGAACACACACACACGCACACGCACACGCACACGCACACGCACACGCAGACACAGACACAGACACAGACACAGACACAGACACAGACACAGACACAGACACAGACACAGACACAGACACAGACACAGACACAGACACAGACACAGACACAGACACAGACACAGACACAGACACAGACACAGACACACACACACACACAGACACACACACACACACACACACACACACACACACACACACACACACACACACACACACACACACACACACACACACACACACACACACACACGGAAATGCGCTGGTGGCAAATCAACAGCTGTTCCCATAGTAAAATCATTTATCTGAAACATGCTCAGAACTGCTCTGTTTCAGTAGTATTGTATGTTAACCCCAATAAGACGACGAGCTCTAATCATAGTTGTTTCTTCTTTGTCTAATGATCTATTGTTGCAGCCTAGATATCGCTGCTTTGTAGAGGTTCACCGTCATATCAGCCATAACTATTCACAACAGTTATGCATGAAGCATTTGGTGCTTAACTTCTCTCATTATCAGGTTTCAATAACCATTTTTTTTTCACTTTGACAGGTTCATTAAAGCCTCTCAAAAATATTCAAATATTCAAACGTGCCATCATACATTTACAGTAATCTCCAAACAACCGCAGAGCCATGTCTCCCTGTAACCAGCTCATCGCTGTCACAATTTCAAAGGCTCTCTCTCAATCCCTTTCTCTCTTCCTCTCTCTTTTGATTCTCTCCCTTCTCTCTCTCTCATTCCCTCACTCTCTTTCTCCCCCCACTCCCCCCTCTCTCTTTTTCTGTTTCTTTCTCTCTCCCACCCTCTTTCACTCTCTGCCACAAAACACAGACAGCTCCTATTGGCTGATAGTCTGTCTCGAACCACGTCAATATTCCCTGACTCATGTGTGGGTATTGGCAGGCACTGGCTCAGCTAATGGCAGGTGAGGCAGTAGCGCTGTGCTGTGCTGTTTTGTGTCACTTAATCAATGCCCTGCAGAGGAGAGAAGTGCCAGACAGCTCAGCACTGGCAGCTCCCTCGGCGTTGGGCACGGCAAACCTTCTGGAGCCAGCAGAGCTGGGGAGGGCATGGCATTGCTGCACACAAACACACACACGCGCATACCCAACCCCTTCCTCTTCGAAACACCCTGCCCCCACCCCCAAACCCCACATCGGCTCTAGTGGTCTGTTGTCGGGTACAGACAGCGTATGCCAGGCTGGTCTGACGTACCCTACACCCCACGTCGCCCATCCTGGCTTGGACCAGGGACAACATCCAAGATTCCGTCTCTCACTCTCACGCTCTCTCTCTGTCTCTCTATTTCTAGCAGCTGCGGTAGCCATGAGCTGCAGTAGACAGTGGCTCCAGGCCCCAGACTGAAAAACCCTCAGCTTAAAGCTTTCAGCATTATCTCTGTAACCCCAAAGCAATTGGCTAGAGGAACTTGGCCTTTTCTGCTGTCCTCAAAATGTATTCCTGGCATAGGGACCTTATCCCACTTCTCTCTCTTTCGACGACGTGCTGCTGGGCTTTAACCTTGCAATGACTCCTCCTCCTCCTCTGCACCAGGTTAATGCCTGGGATTGTTTGCCACGCTCACTCAGTCAAATCCTTTCAAGCTTTCATCTGCTAATTTCATTGTTCATTTACAAAGAATTGTAATGGATGTCTGTGGTTGCAAGTGTTGTAGACAACATGTACTTGAGGCAGTTGTTTTTGTGCCAAAAACAATAAACAGACGGCATTTGAAATTATAAAAATGAAAGGTATAGGAGTGGTCCATTTGCTGCTGTCATGGACAGCAGGCAGACTCTGCTGGGGTAAGTATTATGTGTGTTGGTACAGGGATTTTGCTATCGCTCACAAATAACATCCATGTGATGAGAACTACCATTATACCGTACTTGTGGTTTGGTATTTTAATGAACATACACTACATGACCAAAAGTATGTGGACACCTGGCTGTTCAACATCTCATTCCAAAATCATGGGCATTAATATGGAGTTGCTCCCCCCTTTACAGCCTCCACTCTTCTGGGAAGGCTTTCCACTAGATGTTAGAACATTGTTGCAGGGACTTGCTTCCATTCAGCCACAAAAGCATTGGTGAGGTAGGGCACTGATGTTGGGCGATTAGGCCTGGCTCGCAGTTGGTGTTCCAATTCATCCCAAAGGTGTTTGATGGGGTTGAGGTCAGGGCTCTGTGCAGGCCAGTCAAGTTCTTCCACACTGATCTCAACAAACCATTTCTTTATGGACCTCACTTTATGCACTGGGGCATTGTCATGCTGAAACAGGAAAGGGCCTTCCCCAAACTGTTGCCACAAAGTAGGAAGCACAGAATCATCTAGAATCTCATTGTATGCTGTAGCGTTTTTTTTCTTCGGGGGGCATATTATTGTGACCCTGGTGGCACCAAATAATCAAAAGTCTGACTGCACAGAGATGCCTGGGGAAATGGTCCCAACGGGGGACCAGTGTGTGTGTGTTTCAGGGGAAGGGATCTCATCTCCATCAACTAGGATTTGACATTGGTTAATTTAATCTCCCCATTTTTGCAAATTTTGCTCAATCTTGCATGCTTTCAAAAACAGCTGAAACTGTATATGCATTCGTAAATCAAGTCCTTTCAAGAGTTGGGCTCTGGGATGTAACAACCGTTGGGCATCTGAGCTTATGGATGACTGTAGGGGAAGTGTGTAAGAGTATGTGTGTGTAAGAATGTGTGTGTGTGTGTGTGTGTGTGTGTGTGTGTGTGTGTGTGTGTGTGTGTGTGTGTGTGTGTGTGTGTGTGTGTGTGTGTGTGTGTGTGTGTGTGTGTGTGTGTGTGTGTGTGTGTGTGTGTGTGTGTGTGTGTGTCCCACATCTGTTGCTCGGGAGTAAGGATGTTAGGGACAATATAGGATGACTCACAATAATTGTTTGCTAAAACAGTAATTGCTTGACAAAAATGTAACAAAATGGCAATCCTGGTTATCGGTTACAATCCTTTGCATCCTTTGATCTGTCGACATTATTACGCATATAGATTGTTAATGATGGGAATTAAGTTATGCAATATTTTTGAATATACATGTGTATCGTTTTTTAATATCTATATATAAAGCAAATCGAGGTGAGGGTGATGGAAATGCTTTTGGCAGTTGATCTGCTTCTGTTCTGTGGTTGGCACCGTGTTCTCTTTTCAAAGCGTGGGTCCTGGCCTCTCAGGGGGCATAGAGATGACAACCCAACTTGGGATGGGGAGGGGCTTTAGCGGGTGGAATAGTGGAGAACAATTGGAGGGTTACATAGGAGCAATGAAAATATCATGGTACAGCTATATGGACACTCAATCATTATGGTACTTTTCAATGGTCAATTTACAAACATATATTATGATAAATAGATCTGAAACTTGTATCTCATTATGGTAATTGGTGAAATAAGTATAGCCAGTTATAATTGTAATGGCTTAGCAGATAATAAGAAAAGACAAACAATATTTACCTGGCTTAAAGAGAAAGAATATAACATATATTGTTTACAAGAAACTCATTCAACTCATTCAATTAAATTGTGTGGGAAAAGGACTGGGGGGGGGGTGCAATATACTTCTCCCATGGGCAAAGAAACTCAAAAGGGGTGATGATATTAATTAACAGTAATTTTGATCCGAATGCGCAAATTGTCCAAGCAGATCCGCAAGGTAACCAAAAAAAGTGTTAAAATATATTTGATATTTGAGATTCTTCAAAGTAGCCACCCTTTGTCTTGATGACAGCTTTGCACACATTTTGGCACCATCCCTACGGTGAAGCATGGTGGTGGCAGCATCATGCTGTTGGGATGTTTTTCAGCGGCAGGGACTGGGAGACTGGTTAGGATTGAGGGAAAGATGAACAAAGAAAAGTACCGAGAGATCCTTGATGAAAACCTGCTTCAGAGCGCTCAGGATTGGGGCGGGGCGAAGATTTACCTTCCAACAGGACAACAACCCTAAGCACACAGCTAAGACAACGCAGGAATGGCTTCGGGACAAGTCTCTGAATGTCCTTGAGTGGCGCAGCCAGAGCACGGACTGGAACCTGATCGAACATCACTGGAGAGACCTGACAATAGCTGTGCAGTGACTCCCCATCCAACCTGACAGAGCTTGAGAGGATCTGTAGAGAAGAGTGGGAAAACTCCCCAAATAAAGGTGTGCCAAGCTTGTAGCGTCATACCCAAGAAGACTCAAGGCTGTAATCACTGCCAAAGGTGCTTTAACAGAGCACTGAATACATTTCAATTTTTTTATTGTATTTTTGTTTTAAAAAATCACCTTTATTTAACTAGGCAGGTCAGTTAAGAACAAATATTTTTTTACAATGACGGCCTACAACGGCCAAACCTGGACGATGCTGGGCCGCCCTATTGGACTCTCACTGCCGGTTGGGATCTGAATACTTATGTAAATGCAGCTGTTGGCAGGTCAGCTGATGTATGTATAGGCTGATGACCATAGAGAGGGCACAGCTGCAGTAGCTGAACAGAGTTGAGAGAGGAGGCCCAGACCCTTCACTGTGTTTGTTTACCATCTCCTCCATCTCAGTAGACCATTCAAGGTACATTCCAGCAGGGTGGCTAGCTCCAAGGACTGCTCCAATACAGATACTACAGGAACACTTGAAATGTGGTTCGTTCCACCATTTCAGTTCCTTTTGAGTAGTGGAACTTGGTCAAAATAATCGTTTGATTTCAACCAAATGTAAAATTCTGTCATAAAGAGCACCTGCAATGTAATAAAAACATGTTTTCCCATCTCGAGAGGTTAAATAAAATAAAGTAACAGGGTTGATGATTTCATCTTAAATCAGCCAAAAATCCCCCTGTGACAGGGGGAATGGAAGCTTGTTGTGTACAACAGGGAGTAGCAATTGAATGCAAACTTCACAAAAAAATATTCTATGGATAACAGGGTTGATGTGCTCTGCTCGACCCGCTCAGTTGTCCATCACAAAACACCAGATAATGGTCAAAAAGAATAGAACCAGCTCACCTGCTTTCATACTATGATTTGACTATTAGAATGTTTCTTTTGAAAAAAAAACTTTTTTTAAGGAATAGTTTCAACATATTAAAAAGAGAGTTCAGTTCACTAACAGGGTTGACCTTTAAATGAGTGACAGATGTAAATGAATCACTAATCACATAAACTCAATAACACTCTTCTGAAATGACTTTGTCAAAGAAACAAAAAAACAGTGTCTTACAATGATGGTGAAAACATTAAGAAATTGTGGGGTTATGTGGCTTATGTTAATGTAAAGTGCAGAATTCTTGAATTATATATTTTTTCAAATCAGATTAATTGAATTCTCCAAGGCACTTAATATAGCAGGCTTTTAAATGCAATATTGGTGCAGAATTTCTACTTAAAATATCTAAGGGATGCAAAAGGCCCTCTTTTCGTGGAACGACCCAGCTGAGAATACTCTACTCACAGTCCAGAAGTGGTGCTAATCATCATGTGAGGCTGCTCTCTTCCACTCATTGGCTTCTATGGATACTCTCTCTGGTTCCTGAAAAACATGAAAAACTCCAATATCTTATCATCATGCCACCATGTTGACATACACTGAGTATATAACACATTAGGAACACCTGCTCTTTCCATGACATAGACTGACCAGGTGAATCCAGGTGAAAGCTATGATCCCTTACTGATGTCACTTGTTAAATCCACTTCAATCTGTATAGATGAAGGGGAGGAGACAGGTTCAAGAAGGATTTTCAAGCCTTGAGACAATTGAGACAAAGATTGTGTATGTGTGCCATTCAGTGAGGGAATGGGAAAGACAAAAGAGTTAAGTGCCTTTGAACGGGGTATGGTAGTAGGTGCCAGGCACAAAGGTTTGTGTCAAGAACTGCAACACTACTGGGTTTTTCAAGGTCAACAGTTTCACGTGTGTATCAAGAATGGTCCACCACCCAAAGGACATCCAGCCAACTTGACACAACTGTGGGAAGCATTGGAGTCAACACCTTGTAGAAGTCCATCCCCCGACATATTGAGGCTGTTCTGAGGGCAAAAGGGGGTGTAACTCAATATTAGGATGGTGTTCCTAATTATTTGGTATACTCAGTGTGCTGTATATGGCATGAAGGATCTAAGATAGATGAGCAGTATCTGATGCTTCACTAGTACCAGTCTATGTACAGAACTGCTGAATCACATGCAGAGAGATGGTGGATTACACAGCACACTCATTTCAATAGAGGGAAAAACAGATGCTGGTTTAAAATATGATCTTCACATTGACTGAGAGTGAACAATAATCATTGTTGTAAATGATTGTTGCATGACACACTAGATTCTCGACTACATTAGGCGGCCATGATGTAGAATAGAGTGGAAACAAGTAGTGTTTTACGGCCATTATTTTTATTGTAACAATTACAACCCAAATAAAAATGCAATTCCGCTCATTCCTGGCATGTCGCATAATGCCTGGAAAATCTGGGAATCTTTCAAAGGGGAAATTCTCATTTTGAACGTTTTTTTCCCTTTGCATTTCTCAAGACGAGTGGTCTATACTGGGCACCGATTCAAAAAACACAAGGAAAAAAACCTCTCTCTCCAAATTAGCCGGCGGTTCCTTTTATTGGAGTGGATTCTGTTCTAATTTTAAAGCCTTTTGTAATAAAAGGTCTTAATTATGACCTTGCATTCCAAGTAGCGGTGGTGTAACCAGAGAGCTATTACAGTGAGCCTCCTTCTGGGTGCCCATTAGCCAATAGCCAGGCACTACACCGCTAGTCTCCGACTAGACAGCCTCTCTGCTTTACTGGCAGCCTCTGCGTGTTCCCTCCCAGCCTACCTGGTAACACAGGTAATCAAAGGAGCAGTTAATGCCATGTACTTTGAGTTAAAGTCTATGGCGGTGTTGTGTAATTATGTGCGCCCTGGTCATGACTCAGACACGGATTGACTGACAACGGTAGAGCGCTCATCTGTCTGGTGTAGAAGACACAGCCGTTGGTGTAAGATGTAAGGTAATAGAAAATGGGCAGGTAATGATGCTATTCTGACTGTAGGGTAAACAGGGAAAGGGGGAAAGGAATGAGTATTTCAGGAACATTTTAACTGTGAATGTGTGTTTTGTAGGTTCCCACTGGTATCACAGGTTGTCAACCTAAGTGTATCCTAAACGACATCCTATTCCCTATATTGCAGTGCTTTTGACCAGAGCCCTAAAATAAGTATGCTGTAGTATATAGGCTAGGGAATAGGGTTCCATTTCAGACACAACCCCTGTCCCATGTTGTGGGTGGTGTGGACTGACGGACTGAGGGCTAGGATGGCTCCAGGCTGATGCCGGGGTGTACTGCAGTCATCAAGGGTGCTTTGAGAGATGTCAGTATGAGAGAAGCCTTTTTGTGTGTCCTCAAATAACCCAATGTCCCACCCTCCTCTCTGCCTCTCTTTCGCCATTCCAGACCACCCTCCCTCCCTCTTGTCGTATCTTCATTGCCTTTCCTCGTTCCCGGCTCCTCGTATCGTTCCATTTCGTTCTCCCTCCTTTCTCTTTGTCGCTCTGTCTGTCGTCCGCCTGCCTCTCTCAACCTCTAGCCAACCTTCCACCCCTGTTTCTCCTCAGCATCTCTTCTATTAAAGACCCCCCGTCTATCACTCTATCACAGGAGTGTCAAAGATAGCGACGGGGTGCAATCCAGCCCAAGGGTGGTTTGATTTGAAAAGTATATATACTGTACTGTATATAATATTTTGGGGGTGGAAAACAAACTCAATATATTTTTTTCAATGACTCAAACCAAATGAAAACTGAGTAGAAAAGATAATGGACCTAAATTCATAGTTTCTTGACTTTGTCCAACTCACTAATAATCACTGAAATGAAAGCTAGTCAGTCAGGGAGCATCAAACATTCACCAAAAACGATGTACAGAGGACTATTTTTTGCAAACGTTGACGGCATGGAAATATAACACATTTTCAGTGGGGCCCTCCGGACCTCATTGAAGACTGAAGGTGGCCCGCGGTGAGAAATTTGTTCCACATCCCTGCTCTATTCCATCTATTCAGTCTATCTATCATCATTTCCTTTACAGGATACCCACCCAGAGCACAAAGACAGAAAGTTATGGCTAGCCTGTAGCTATCTTCAGGTTGGTACCTTCCATTCCGCTCCCTCTGCTACAGTTTTCAGATTAATCAGATCTTTTAAAATATCCTACTAGATGTATTTACATTCTAAAATATATTTGATCCAGGGCTTCCGGAGTGACACAGTGGTCTAAGGCACTGCATTGCAGTGCTAGAGGTGTCACTACAGTCTCTGGTTCGATCCCAGGCTGTGTCGCGCACAATTGGCCCAGCGTTAGGTTAGGGTTTGGCTGGGATATCCTTGTCCCATTGCGCTCTTGCGACTCCTGTGGCGGGCCAGGTGCATGCACGCTGACTACAGTCGCCTGCTGTACAGTGTTTCCTCCGACACATTGGTGCGGCTGGCTTCCGGGTTAAGCGAGCAGTGTGTCAAGAAGCAATGTGACTTGGCGGGTTTGTGTTTCGGAGGACGCATGGCTCTTGACCTTCGCCTCTCCCAAGTCCATACTGGAGTTGCAGCGATGGGACAAGACTGTAACTTCCAAAATTGGGGAGAAAAGGGGGTACAAAAATATATATATTTGATCTATAAAAAGATATAGGCTAATACAGACATACCTGTACCCCAAACCCACCATCTATCTCTCTCTCACGCTCTCTCTCTTCCTGATGGAGGGAGGGTGGGGTAATCCACACTGGTTGCCATGACACCAGACAGCCCTTGCTCGGTGAAGGGTCGAAGCTTCCTCTCTGGTCTATTTCTTCCACAGAGGAGTGAGTAAGTGAGTGAAAGAGTGAATGAGTGTGTGTGTGTGTGTGTGTGTCTATTTGTGTATGTTAGTGTGTTTGAGTGTGTGTATATAGCTCCATTCTTGTGTATTTTATTCCTCTTGTGTTACTATTTTTCTTTTCTTATTATTTTTTTTACTCTGCATCGCTGGGAAGGGCTCATAAGCAAGCATTTCACAGTGAAGTCTACACTATTCGGCGCATGTACAATATTGAACCATTATTATTTTAAAACTTCTCAATCAAACTCTGATTTTGCCTTTGCTTATATCTGTCTTCCATTTCTTCCCAAACATAACACTTTGTATTCAAGACAAAAAGTTCATTTATTTTCCACATTTTTGCAGTATTACTTAAGCGCCTTGTCGCAAACAAGATGCATGTTTTTCAATATTTTATTCTGTACAGGCATCTTTCGTTTCACTCTGTCATTTAGGTTAGTATTGTGGAGTAACTACAATGATTTCTCATACCATTAAACTCTGTAACTGTTTTAAAATCATCATTGGCCTCACTAGGGTAGCCTAGTGGTTAGAGCATTGGACTTGTAACCGGAAGGACTTGTAACCGAGCTGACAAGGTACAAATCTGTTGTTCTGCCCCTGAACAGGCAGTTAACCCACTGTCCCTAGGCTGTCATTGAAAATAAGAATTTGTTCTTAACTGACTTGCCTGGTTAAATAAATAAAAAATGGTGAAATCCCTGAGCAGTTTCCTTCCTCTCCAGCAACTGAGTTAGGAAGGATGTCTATCATTCTATGGACTGGGTGTATTGACCACTATTATTGAACATGGAATGAATCCTTGCAACTTATTATGTGTGGCGGTGGCAGGTAACCTAGTGGTTAGAGCATTGGGCCAGTAACCGAAAGGTTGCTGGACTGAATCCCAGAGCTGACAAGGTAAAAAATCTGTTGTTCTGCCCCTGAACAAGGCCGTTAACCCAGTGTTCCCCAGTAGGCAGTCATCGTAAATAAGAATTTGTTCTTTAACTGACTTTCCTAGTTAAATAAAGGTAAAATTGAAAAAATATGATTTGTTAAGCACATTTTTACTCCTGAACTTATTTTGGCTTGCCATAACAAAGGAGTTGAATACGTATTGACTGAAGAAATTTTGGCTTTACATTTTTTATTCATTTCAAAATGTCTACAAACAAAATTCCACTTTCACATTATGGGGTATTGTGTGCAGATCAGTGAGGCTGTAACACAACAAAATGTGGAAAAAGTTAAGGGCTGTGAATACTTTTTGAAGTCACTGTAAGTCATGCCGACCCGAGTTAAGTGAGCGCAAATGGAATGTAATTCCCTTTCTATGTACTTTTCTCTCTAAGCATATTCTGACCTTGAATTTAAGCATGAGAATAGGATGCTATTCACCCACTATTCATTTGGGGCGAAAAATATTTTCAATAAGAACAAATATCATTTTTACAGCTATTTAAAGCTGGTGGACAAAAAATTAAAGTTACTTTTGGTTTTGGTCCACCAGCTTCAAACAGATGTAAAATCTATATTTTCTGTTATTGAAAATATATTTCACAGAGATTTAGATGATACAATGATTCTCTACACTAAACTGAAATTGAGCGAATAGTGCAGAATTTTTGCAATCAGGAAATGAATGATTTCCACTAGACAGATGCTGCTCCGGCGAAAGAAATCCATACGCAAATGAATATCACAGCGAAACCACAACAAAGGCACGTAAGTAATACTGTGAAATCTATCATTCCACTATTAGCACCAGATATAAAATGAACATTTTCTGAAATTACAAAGCAAAAATAAAAATAAATCCTATGTAGCACCTTCAATTGATCCCTAATATTCTGGACTGTTCTCTCCATATATTCGATTGACTCTAATTAAAGGTACACCAAATTGAAATGGATGGATTTAAGATAAATGTAATAAAAACCCCATTGAATGAAAACTCAAGTTTGAGGGCTTTCAGCAGTTGGGAGGGCTTTCAGTGGGAGGGCTTTCAGCAGTTGAATTAAATGTATTCAGTGCTCGCAAGCGAACCATGCATGGAAAGCCTGTTATGCACCTGCATAAGGTAAGTCTGAATAACAATCATTTAGAAGTGTGTAGGAAATCCATGCATAGGAAAGGAGTCTGAATTGGGCCTAAGGTAAATAATAATACACTTAATGTGTCATGCATCAGATGCAGCATGCAACAAAAATGTATCATGAATAAAGTGCAACGCTATCTTACTTCAACACCATGTAATGAGCCTCTCTTGAAATATTGTGTGTAATCATGCTCATCCCATTTACAGTAATGTAGACAACATGCAAAACAGTAAGGGGCCGATTCCAACTCAGGAAATGTACGCCTTTCCTGGGCACACCTTTCCCAGGCATTTCTCAGACTAATAACTTACGCAGGTGCGTAATGAGCTTTGCAGGTTTGGTTCCCTTACGCACTGAATACATTTCATTAAAACGGCTGAAAACCCTCCCACTTACTGACCAACAGATTTTCTCATGGCATTTTTTTGTACATTTATCTTAGGCCATCCCTTTAAATGTCAACAGACTAGAATATATAGAGAGAACCGGTTCAGAGTACAGGGATCAATGATAGAATGCCATCTAGGCATCTTTGTCTTCGTTTCAGCACCAACTAGTAGATTTAAAAATACTCTAATCTTATAGATTATTTTGGCAAACTTTAAAAGTTAAAAGTTGTGTCTATGTCCTCTTTTGTTGGCCTAGACTTGTTAAATGTTTCTAGAAAGTATCGTTTTTCAATAAAAGGTGGAAAAAAAGTGTACACTAGGTGTTGAACAAAAGTCCTATTAATCTACCCTAATTCTCACTGTTCATGGAACTGTGTGACAAAGGTCCAGTCCTCATAAACCATGTGCCAGGCTCCAGAGGCTCCAGGTTTAACCTGCTACTTGTGGTCTGAGTTCCATAATGATTCATAGAGGCTACATGTCCCAACATGAACCTAATATGATCCGGTAATGTTAGTGACCCTCAGGAACAACTCCACAGGCGTGACAGAGGAAAGAAAGGTCAACGGAATGAAATGGAATGAAGCAGGTTCAGCCCCACAGAAGCCCATAGCGTGGGTCTCCAAATTTCATCCACGCAAATTATGATGGCACACAGTTACAATTCTGAATGATGGCACAGCTATTTATAGCCTACTTCACTGTGGAAAAAGGGCCACAATACATTTCATGTTAATATCATTTTCAGTTTGCTTCGATGTGACTGGTTTCACATTCGTCTTCCGGGATCATAAGAAAAAAATGATCTAAAACTATTTCTATGTGTATTTACAATTCCCTTCTTCAAGCGGATTACTAATTGATCTAGCTATTATCGATAGCTCTTATCAATTTATACATGAAAGTGTGTGGAGAATGCTGTTATTTCTATAAGAGAAAATAAGTCGATGCTTTTCGACTTTGAACCAGCAGGTTGGCTCAACCTTGCAAGTAAAGGTCGTGGAATTATTCAAGATCGGAGTCAAGCTCAGAATATGGTGTATCTGTAGACACACCTCCACCTCACCTTCATTACTTACATCTCCAAGCCGAGTGAATAGCGGGTGAATAGAAGGCTATTTTCATGCTTAAATTCAAGGTCAGAATAAGCACAGAGAGAAAAGTGCATCAAAAGGGAATAATGTTCAATTTATGTACGCTTAACTATGAGTGCAGAACAGCTTGTATTCTAGACTGTATACAGTATCTCCTCCCCCCACCTCAATCTCTCTCTTTCTCTCTGCCTACCCACTCCGCCACCACTTCTCTCTCTCTCTGAGTCCTCCACCAACTCCTAGCTAATAAAACCGTCCACTCTAGCTAGTTTCCCATTCATCCCAAGGCTCCAAACCTGATGAATAATTTAGCAGTCTATATTTCCAGCCATCTGCTTCTCTTTGCCTGGCCATCAGTCCTCCTCCTAGTCTACGGACACTGGCTGCCTGCACAGCCTTCAAACATACACATACCTATTCACACCCATAGACATATGCAGTACATAGGCACATTCATATACATTGGCAAACATATTCATACTCGGTGTCCATAATTGACTTTAAATGGTGTGCTTCTCATTCGCATAGTGGAGGAAGATAGCCACAGATCATTATAATGATAAAGCCATGACAGCCATGTCATATTTGTATGAATTTATTATACTTCCGTGAAGTAGCTGACTTTTACTCAGCATGCAACAAAAATGCAACTTAAGGGAAATGTACGACAAATGCAGCAATCATAATTTTCCCTCTGTAACGACAATCAAAATGAATCGCTGTCATATGAACGCCACCTTAAAGCTAAAATGGCTTTCACCAGTCCAAATGCCACTTTCTGGTCATGAACCTGCTGCACTAGCCAACACCCACCAGCAGAGGACAGAGTAACCCCTCTGTCCCCTTTAACAAATGATTCTCCAGAGAGGACCATACCAGGTTCAACGCCATACAATAAAACACGGTTAGGGTTCTGATCAGTGAGGTTCACGATGACAGCAACAATCTTCATCTAAAAACATAATTACATACATTTTGATGTTGACACAGCACATGGTTATGAGCAACTAAAACTGGCAGACATCTTGAAATGACTGTTTAGATGGGGTTGCTGTGCTGTGCTTATTGAAATAGATCATTTGAGAAAAAAATCAGATGATGGGAAAAGCTGGGAATCCGTCCGTCCCTCCCTCCTTCCCTCCATCCCTCCCTCTACTGAACACTGTCCTTTTCTCTGTTAAATTACAGCGCACAGAGATCAAGCCCCTGGTGGAGCGCCAACACAACCAGCCTCTTTGTTCAGGTGAAATTCTTCCCTGGTATCTCCGGCTCCCAAACTCCCGAGCTGCGTTTACTCAGCTTAAAAAAATGAGACGAGTCTTGTAGCTAGCTGCTTGGCGCCACCCTCTTCCCCAGCCATCTCCATAGACAGAGGATGCGTCCCAAGTGGCACCCTATGTCCTATATAGTGCACTAAAAAGAAAATAGGATGCCGTTTGGGAAGCAACCATAGACAGAGATGAGCATTTAAAGATGCACTTGCAACAGCAAAGATAATCCAGTCGTTCTTCGGGTGCAGGCCTACCCTGTAAACAGGATTTATATGGTGCCGGCATAACGTAGACATACCTGAGGTAATGATATTAGGGATCATAAAAGGCATTCTATAAATGTAACATATGTCTCTGTAGTGTCATAAAACGAAATACCAGGGTAAATTAGGTTCATAAAATGAAAGCTGCAGTGAAATGGGGATGTGTATGAAATGACAGCACTGGATAAGCCACCGTGCCATGACAGTACCTAAGGATACCACAGTGAAAACACTTTTGGTTCAGTGAAAAACCCCACATTTGTCTATTGTATGAGAGGTAGCCCAGTGGAATGAATGTGTGGCTCACTGTGCTCCCTGCCCTGACAGCTTCCCCACCCATCCCAGACACATTAAATATCCGCCCTCCAGCATCGGCAGTTGTGTGTGTGTGTGTGTGTGTGTGTGTGTGTGTGTGTGTGTGTGTGTGTGTGTGTGTGTGTGTGTGTGTGTGTGTGTGTGTGTGTGTGTGTGTGTGTGTGTGTGTGTGTGTGTGTGTGTGTGTGTGTGTGTGTGTGTGTGTGTGTGTGTGTGTGTGTGTGTGTGTGTGTGTGTGTGTGTACATGCATATATCTGTGTGTACACACGTGTGCGAGCGTGCATGTGCGCACATTGGTCTGTGTATATGTACAGTATGTGTGTAGGGGTGGCTTGCTGTATCTTCGAAACATGACTGGCTGGCCCAGAAAGAGAGAGGAGGTCAAACATTCATGTTACACTGCCTTTACACACACTGACAGATGCTGTCGGCTTTGATCTAACTTTAGCTGATCCACTCTTGTCTGTCAGTTCGCTGGTGGTGACTGCATGGTCAGGAAGCAGCTTAAAGGTTCTGCTTGTCCTGCGCCACAGAAAGATAAGCTATGCAATCTAACACTATGGGGAGAGGTCCAAATCACAGGCAAATACAAACACCATTAAGGCAGTAACCTTTTGCTTTTCAATGCTTTACAGCTGCCTTTCAGTGCACAACCAATCGCCCAGGCAGGGACACTACCTTGGTCTCCGTGCCACATAACATATTTCCAGGAACCGCAAGCTACTGTGGTGTGTGTGGCTCTGTGTGGACGTAATGAGGAGTTGTGAGGAGTGACAGTTAAAGGGGAGAGGGGGGAAGAGGGTATTGGGGAGGGGGGTGGTGGGGGGGGGGGTTGCAGTGTGCCAGGCACTGCACACAATGGGGTTCGCCCGCCACGGAGAGAGCGAGAGAGAGAGAGCAGGAAGGAATCTGGCCGCTCTGTTTCTCTCTCCCTCATTCCCTCTCTCTCTGTCTCTCACTGGCTCAAATAGGAGAGGAGCGGCGAGGGGAGAGGAGAGAGAGGAGAGGGGCTAGGCGAGGGGAGAGGAGCTGGCTGCACTCGGAGCACTGCACGGCCAGGCTGAACTGAGTGAACTGCACCAGAGTGTTTGCTGTGAGGTCAGAGAGTCCAACATTCCTCTGGAGCTGTGTGTTTACACTGCTTGGGAGAGAGAGAAAGAGAGAAAGAGAGAGAGAGAGAGAGAGAGAGAGAGAGAGAGAGAGAGAGAGAGAGAGAGAGAGAGAGAGAGAGAGAGAGAGAGAGAGAGGGAGAGGGAGAGAGAGGGGGGGGGCAGGGGGGAATGAGGGGGCTTACAAAACGGGAACAAATCAACGTCCCGTCTCTCTTTGTGCCATACAGTCTCGTCCTGCTCTACTCTACTCTAACGCTGAACCAATGCAACACTACCTATCACTTGAACTGGGTTTTTGAATCATCACAAACTTTACATTATCTGTGAAGAAAAGCAACAGGCTGACAGAGTGTTTATTATTTAAAGCCTGGGATCAAGTACAGATTTTTGAACGTTTGCAAGATGTGTGGTTTATTTAACGTTAATAATTTATGTGTTGAAAAGTTGGGAGAAAACTGAAAGGAGCCGAGTTAAGTCTGGTAATCAAACACATATTTATCTGTGTCTCTAGAAACACACATGTAAAGGGAACTCCAACAATGGTAAATTCTGCAGAGTGAATTTCTTCTTTTTTTAAATGTAAAACTCACAAAGTGAGATTCTACATAAAACTAGCTCGGCTTAACAATTGTGAAAACCCCGGAGCCTATGGTAAAACTAGAAACTTCTCATATTGCTATTTATATTGATTTGATTCTGTTTATTTTACATTTACCATTTACTATAGTATACAAAAAATACATAGTTTCCATCAAACATTCTTCAGTACAATTTAAATCCAAATCACAAAAAATGTAATGCTATTTGTTAGTAAATCATTGTAAAAATCAAACTAATTTTCTGGTAAAAAATTCCATAAGCATTTCCTTCTTAAAGCTTATTTTCTAATGAAGACACATAGTACAGTAAGTAGTTCCTATGGAATAATCTCAACTTTAAAAACTAAAACCACTTTTGTCTTTACAAAATCCTTGCATCATTATTATAGAAATAGAATGTGTTAAGTATAAATTCTAGATCATGATCTTGAATAAACATGACTGGCTCATGCAACAAAATTGCAATTTTCACTATTAGCTACTACATGATCTTGGCTTAATAATAGGCAGACATATGCCATTCACCATTCATGTACATTGCTCATACTTATTTAATGAAATGCATTAAAAAAAACAGCTTGGCCAAAGATACAGTTGTTTTATGATAGTGCCCCTCTACCATTAAATCAACCAGACTTCTCTCAGATCTGGGCCTGTGTTCAAAAAGCATTTAATAAATAAAATGACATGGACAGGTCGGACCTGATCCTAGACCAGCACTCTTAAACTGAGAATCTTTGTGTAAATGGGTACTGGTCTGCTGTACTGGGACTCAGAGCTGGGACGATCAGAAGTGCAGTTCAACGGAGAGATTTTTATTCACTGAATAAAGATGTTTCCTTTCCCCCTCTCCTGGACAGTCAGACATACTACACGCCGAGCACTAACACTTTAGGTAAGAACATATGGCAACTGAATGAATCTGTCCACTTTTATGAATAACATGTAATATTATCTATTGGTTGAAAGTATTCTCACAATCTCAGAGGCTATAATGAAGAAAGTATACAATTTACTGACTATACACTATAGAATTCTAAAAGGGCGTTTTCTAAAGTAATCCTACAAAATTTAGCGAGTTAAAAGAATACGTCATTGTAAAGATTTTTGCTTTATGCTAAATTTACTACTTTGAAATATACGTCTATTTAATTGTACTTTTCAATTTGTAAAGTACAAAAGTTTCTCTCTCTCTCTTTCTCCCCCTCTCCCTGTCTCTCTCTAGTCTCCTTTAGTTTTCCGTCAAACACTTTTTTGTGGCTAAATAATCACACAATTTCTCAACAAAAGAAATGGAAAATGTATTTGCCAGTGCTTTACTAGTATATATAACAGGGGTCCCCTCAGAACCAAAGAGTTCAGATTGCTCTTTTTAGGAAGCCTCAGCAATCGTGATTACAAATCACATCCAATCTACATAAAACAATAAAAAATATATCCTAATGATTGATTCCAGAAATAGTCTCTGTTTCATCTGCCATTATGTGCAAAACCATGATCAGGTTTCTTGACTTATACTATAATGATTTAGAATTACCATTTGAATTGCACGCATTGGTTGCCTTTCAGGAAATCGTCACATCTGGCATCTGCTCGAATGTCATTTCAGCAAATCAAACCTGAGTGTTAGACTATTGGTTGTCTGGCATTCAAGACTGTTTAATCAATTTCAGACTGTTGCATATCAACACCAGTTGGTAAGAGCTCAAGTATGCACCCTGACAAAAACAAATCTAATACTGAACTACAGGGGAGGAACACGGCAAAATCCTGATAATTATTTAATACATTTTAAATCTGCTGACTAAGACGATAGGGTGAGTTACAAAGTTGCTTAGATGGTCTATTTTACATTTCTGTAGCTGAAATATAGGAGATTGAAAAGACATTATACTAGCTTCAGATGACAGCTGTAATGCCACAGTATAGTTTCATTATTGTGGGAGTAGAACTTAAAAACAGTTTTTTAAAGCACAGTCAAAATTGAGAAACAAAAACAACAGCAGCTTATCAAGAACAAACAGCCACCAGACTATCCAAATGAACTGCACCATCAAATTCTCTCACTTTTTAAAAACCATTTTTCATCAGTAAAACAAACATGTATTATTTGTTGAAACATGTCATTCAATTCAGAACAATTTGAGTCAGTACCAAAACCTTCGGCTCTGTAAATATATCAGTTAAGTATTTTAGCTCTGTCCTTCAAGTTATGAACGTCTACAGCAATAAAATCAAGTCACAGACAGAGTCAGGAAATGATAGGAGGAAGTGGGCTTTGCTTCCAAAGGTTGAGCTATCCTTCATAGTTGTGTATTCTTTTGGTAAAAGTCCTGACGCACAAAAACAATATAAACGATCCAAACTGTCACATCGTGCATCTGTGTGTGACTGGTGGTTGTGTGGATGCAGTCTTTAGACCCACGGCCCCTATAGGTGAACGGCTCTAACACTACATTTTAACACTCAATTTAAGGGAAACATGCACTTAAAAAGCACTTAGTAACAACTGACAGGTAAGAGGTAATTAAAAACTATCTTTACCCAGTGGAGAGCTGGACAAGGGGGATGAGCGAGAGACAGAATGAAGGGGTATATGATAAGGTGGAGGTTTTGGCAGTTCAGCTACCGGTTAAGGGGATAGGGGACAATGTGAGAGAGAGAGGGAGAACTCACTGTGGCCAGACCTCCATTCCTCAGCTCCCCAGGAGGTACAGCCACAGTCACAGCCCCAGCAGCCAGCTCTGCCGCGGGGGAGCGTAGCTAGACACCCACCCAGGATACCAGTCCCCCAAACAAACCACTCTGGGAGGGAACCACCGCAAAGGAAAAGGCGGCAGGATTTTTCCAATGCAGCTGGGCACCGGGCAGCTGCCAAATCGCCGCCACGCTTCTCTTCTTCTTTTCTCTCTCTGTCAATCCCTCGCTCCAGAGCTGAGAGAGGCCCAGGATTGGGAGAGCGGAGGGAGAGAGAGAGGAGAGAGGGAGAGTCAGCCACACAGACACAATAGATAGCCGTGGCTTTGACAATGCCTTCCCCAAACGCCAGAACATTTGCTCCCTCTCCATGACACCCGCATTCAGCCAGACAGACTACGCTGGACACAGACAAAGGTAAGTGCAAAGAAGGATGGAAAGAATGGAGAGAGCAAGCAGGGGATAGCAGAGGGGAAAAAGGGGGTTAGGATAAATGAAGATTAAGATCGGCGAACTGCACTCACCTTTCGTCCGACTCTTTGTTGTGTGTGTTTCATAAATGTTCCGTTTTTTTTCATAGTAATCCATCACAAAGTTTGGGACAGAGTACTGCAACTGTAATGCGATGAGTACTGTTTTGTATTTTCATATGCAGCCTTGCGCACTTTTCAGAATATGGGAAGTGTTTTTTCCCCCGCATGCGGTCATTGTCCAGTCCTAGTTGGAGATTACACAGAAAAGGAAAGGAATGTGAGATAGTCAGCTCAGCTGTTGATGTTTTGCTGTTGTTTGCCCTGAATCCTTCTTGCTTCTCTACACAGTTGCGGCATAAGGACTTTCTTGTCCCCCTCCCTCTCTTTTCACTCACAAGTATAACAGTAAGTATAAGTAGTGCCAATGAGTGTGTGTGTGTGTGTGTGTGTGTGTGTGTGTGTGTGTGTGTGTGTGTGTGTGTGTGTGTGTGTGTGTGTGTGTGTGTGTGTGTGTGTGTGTGTGTGTGTGTGTGTGTGTGCGTGCGTGTGTGTGCGTGCGTGCGTGTGCGGGGGGTGATTGCGTGTCTGAGTGTGTGTACGTACATGAGCGTGTGTGTGTGTGTGTGTGCGTGTGTGTGGAGGGGGGGTGATTGGGTGTCTGAGTGTGTGTACGTACATGAGCGTGTGTGCGTTTGCTCGCGCATACATCCAGTGTGTTTTAATAAGGCACTGGGTCAGATGTGAAGACCTGTCTTCAGCAGCTCATTAAACCTTTCACACCAATCATTCAACAGGAGCCTGCCTATAGGACATGGGAAACACAGGAGAACAAAGGTACGGTGCACCAAATAGCACCTCCGCTACGTTACCCGACAGAACAGACCCACTTCTCTTTTTCTTAAACAATCGCAGCTTGGCTGTGCACTATGGGCAGTAACAATTCCCTTAGTAAGAAACAGACAGTTCTGCCCACTCCACAATATATTGCAGCTACAGGGGCTGTGCATACAGGTGTAGGATCTTAACTTGATCACCTTATTGCAGGATAACTTTCCTGCATAGCAGGAAATGTAAGACATGTAGTGTATTTTGTAATTTTGTAATATCAGACTTGATTTTCCCTTACAAAAAAACAATCAACCCCTACAAAAATGTCCATTAATTATAATTCCCATAATAATTTCCATTGCCTGTAGCTGCAGGAGTATTTTCCTGATGTAGCAAACTGGCTCAAATTAAGATCCTACATCTGTAGTTTCATATAGACAGACCCAGGCGAGAAAAAAGCTTGTTTTTAACGGTTCAGCAGAGAGAGGAAGCCAGGAGGAAACGTGCCACAAAGCAGGCAGAGGAGGAACTTTTCTAGTGAACCTGGTAAGGCAAATACTGTATGTGGCATTGGAGGAGAGACTATGGAGTCTTGGCATTTACTGTCTCTTAAAGACTGGGATGTAGGATTTGATTAGAAAACTATAATACATACAAATATACAGTAGCCAATTGAAAACTACCAACCTGATCATCATGTTCAACCTATAATTGAATTAAACATAAATAGCTTATAAATAGTATATCTAATATCTTAAATACAGTACCAGTCAAAAGTTTGGACACACCTAATTTTTGAAAATATTTTCTATGTTGTAGAATAAAAGTGAAGACATCAAACTATGAAATAACTCATATAGAATCCTGTAGTAACCAAAGTGTTAAACAAATCTAAATATATTTTAAAGTTTAGATTATTCGAAGTAGCCACCCTTTGCCTTGATGACAGCTTTACACATTCTTAGCATTCTCTCAACCAGCTTCACCTGGAATGCTTTTCCAACAGTCTTGAAGGAGTTCCCACATATGCTGAGCACTTGATGGCTGCTTTTCCTTCACTCTGCAGTCCAACTCATCCCAGCTCAATTGGGTTGAGGTTGGGTGATTGTGGAGGCCAGGTCATCTGATGCAGCACTCCATCACTCTCCTTCTTGGTCAAATAGCTCTTACACAGCCTGGAAGTGTGTTGGGTCATTGTCTTGTTGAAAAACAAATTATAGTCCCACTAAGCGCAAACCAGATGTGATGGTGTATCGCTGCAGAATACTGTGGTAGTCATGCTGGTTAAGTGTGCCTTGAATTCTAAATAAATCACAGACAGCGTCACAAGCAAAGCACCATCACACCTCCTCCTCCCTGCTTCAAGGTGGGAACTACACATGTGGAGATCATCCGTTCACCTACTCTGCATTTTAGGAACAAAAATCTCACATTTGGACTCATCAGACCAAAGGACAGATCTCCACCTGTCTAATGTCCATTGCTTGTGTTTTTTGGCCCAAGTATGTCTCTTCTTCTTATTAGTGTCCTTAAGTAGTGGTTTCTTTGCAGCAATCCGACCATGAAGGCCTGAATCACGCAGTCTCCTCTGAGTAGTTGATGTTGACATGTGTCTGTTACTTGAACTTTGTGAAGCATTTATTTGGGCTGCAATTTCTGAGACTGGTAACTCGGATGAACTTATCCTCTGCAGCAGAGGTAACTTTGTGTCTTCCTTTCCTGTGGTGGTCCTCATGAGAGCCAGTTTCATCATAGCGCTTGATGGTTTCTGCAACTGCGCTTGAAGAAACTTTCAAAGTTCTTGACATTTTCCAGATTGACAGACCTTCATGTCTTAAAGTAATGATGGACTGTCATTTCTCTTTGCTTATTTGAGCTGTTCTTGCCATAATATGGACTTGGTCTTTTACCAAATATGGCTATATTCTTATATACCACCCCTACCTTGTCACAACACAACTGATTGGCTCAAACACATTAAGAAGGAAAGAAATTCCACAAATTAACTTTTAACAAGGCACACCTGTTAATTGAAATGCATTCCAGGTGACTACCTCATGAAGCTGGTTGATAGAATGCCAAGAGTGTGCAAAGCTGTCAACAAGGTAAAGGGTGGCTACTTTGAAGAATCTCAAATGCAAAATATATTTGGATTTGTTTAACACTTTTCTGGTTACTACATGATTCCATATGTGTTACTTCATAGTTTTGATGTCTTCACTATTATTCTACAATGTAGAAAATAGTTAAATAAAACCCTGGAATGGGTAGATGTGTCCATGCTTTTGACTGGTACTGTATATATCAGTGAAATGCATGTAATCAAAATATTCCATTTGAAGAATGTTACTACAGGGTACAGTCTGACAGCGTGGCCATATCTTATGCATGCAGTTTGTGTACAAATATGATGTGTGTGATCATGGGGTCAGTCTGTCTCCGAAGACAGAGAAAAAGAGGAAGGAAGAGATGACGAGAGGGAGAAAGGGAAGAGACAGGGAGACAAAGATAAAGGAGAGAGAGAGAGAGAGAGAGAGAGAGAGAGAGAGAGAGAGAGAGAGAGAGAGAGAGAGAGAGAGAGAGAGAGAGAGAGAGAGAGAGACAGAGACAGAGACAGGCAGACAGAAAATAAGAGAATGAGATAGAAAGAGAGAAAGGAGGGGAGAGATGGAAAGAGGGAGGGAGGAGGGAGAGTCAAGGCGAGGCCAGGCCAGGAAGAAATTGGGTGTCTGGTGCACATGCCCAGAAGAATAAGACTGCTCGACACTTCTTAAGTCTTCACTTGTACTGCATGTATTATTTATATTCCCCACTGCAGCTGTCTCAGAGGAAAATTGAGATGTGTCTCTGTCTGATTCATAGCAGCTATGGGCCCTAGCACAGTGCACTGAGGAGCCATTGCCATCCGTTTGATCAAAAACCTAGGAAAAGAGTCTGTTGATGGGGACATCGACTCATATAAATTAGTTATAGGAGGTGTTACCAAACTTGGTTACTTAACGCTGGTATAATGCATTATGATGCGGTTCAAATGCAATGGAATACGTGTCATAAGCATGTGTGACCTTCTTAAGATATGTTATTATCATCTCACAATGATCCTGAATAAAGAGCCGCCATTTTGAGTCAAGTGACATAGAGGGGTATAACTTTCTATAAGATGTATCATAAGACATTATAAAGGCTCATGCATGTTTACAACAAGTAGGCCTAATGAAGCATTGTACAGTGAGTAAATCAAATGTTACCAGTGATAAACTTCTCCACGGTTCTTTTCTCTGACAATCTCTAATCACCAGGGAAGGTGACGGAAACTTTCCGACCCCCTTCTAAAATATGTTAATCCTAATTTAATGAATTATTAGATAATGATCATTCATGAGGATGAGGACATTACAGCAACATTCTGCGAAAACGGAACCTTTTTTATTAGCATGGCTTTCAGTTGAAGACACCTGAACACAGCACAAGACATGCTATTACTAAAATATCATAGAATTATCATATATGTCGTGTATGATGTTCTGTCACATTCTCACCAACAAACTCAAATCACCAAATTACTCACTACAATTATGCCCGTATGAGTTATGCTACTCAACAAACAAAAAAACTTTTCCAGATGAACATAAATTCACCCCTGTCTGTATGCTACATCCCTAGGGTACTCCTGGCACATTTATTCATAGTCTGGAAGTGCCCAGAGGTTCTCACCTTTTGGCAATCTGTGGATTCATCATTATTAGGTAGACATCCCATGTCTGCCCAATGCACTACTGCTTAATGATGACTCGTCACTGAATTTAACATAAAGGCAGAGAATTATTTGGCTTGCCGCCTTAACAGCAGCCAAGAGATGGTTGCCTTACGATGGCACACCAAATGTACAGTCCCAGTCAAAAGTTTGGACACACCTACTCATTCAAGGGTTTTTCTTTATTTTTACTATTTTGTATGTTGTAGAATAATAGTGAAGACATCAAAACTATGAAATAACACATATAGAATCATGTAGTAACCAAAAAAGTGTTAAACAAATCTAAATATATTTTAAAGTTTAGATCTTCAAAGTAGCCACCCTTTGCCTTGATGACAGCTTTGTACACTCTTGGCATTCTCTCAACCAGCTTCATGAGGAATGCTTTTCCAACAGTTTTGAAGGAGTTCCCTCACATGCTGAGCACTTGTTGGCTGCTTTTCCTTCACTCTGCGGTCAAACTCATCCCAAACCATCTCAATTGGGTTGAGGTTGGGTGATTGTGGAGGCCAGATCATCTGATGCAGCACTCCATCACTCTCCTTCTTGGTCAAATAGCTCTTACACAGCCTGGAGGTGTGATTTGGGTCATTGTCCTGTTGGAAAACAAATGGTAGCCCCACTAAGCTCAAACCAGATGGGATGGCGTATCACTGAAGAATGCTGTGGTAGTAATGCTAGCAAAGCCCCCCCACACCATAACACCTCCTCCTACATGCTTCACGGGGGGAATCACACATGCAGAGATCATCCGTTCACCTACTCTGCTTCTCACAAAGACATGGGGGTTGGAACCAAAACTCTCAAATTTGGACTCATCAGACCAAAGGACAGATTTCCACCTGTCTAATGTCCATTGCTTGTGTTCCTTGGCCCAAGCATGTCTCTTCTTTTTATTGGTGTCCTTTAGTAGTGGTTTCTTTGCAGCAATTTGACCATGAAGGCCTGAATCACACGTTCTCCTCTGAACAGTTGATGTTGAGATGTGTCTGTTACTTGAACTCTGTGAAGCATTTATTTGAACTGCAATATCTGAGGATTGTAACTCGAATGAACTTATCCTCTGCAGCAGAGGTAACCCTACCTTGTCACAACACAACTGAACTACTCAAACGCATTAAGGAAAGAAATTCCACTTATTAACTTTTAACAAGGCACATCTGTTAATTGAAATGCATTCCAGGTGACTACCTAATGAAGCTGGTTGAGAGAATACCAAGCATGTGCAAAGCTGTCATCAAGGCAAAAGGTGGCTACTTTGAAGAATCTCAAATATATAATATATTTGGATTTGTTTAACACTTTTCTGGTTACTACATGATTCCATATGTGTTACTTCATAGTTTTGATGTCTTCACTATTATTCTACAATGTAGAAAATAGTTAAATAAAACCCTGGAATGATTAGGTGTGTCCAAACGTTTGACTGGTACTGTATATATTTATGGACATAGGTCAACATGAACTGTCAATTTCCCGACTGCATGGTGCAAAATTGGAGAATATTAACATATGGACTACAGCATTTGGCAGTATAAAATCATGACTTTAAGATATGTACTGAAGTAAGCAGGTCCTGTGGGTGGGATGTGGAGGTGGAATAAATGTATTTGTGTATTGTATGTTGGTTTGTTGTTTTTTGTTTGTCAGCTAAAAAATGTATCAAAACTTGATCACAAAAAGAAGTATGATGTTGTAGCGAATCCACAGGTCTGTGGTTGAAGTCTCATAAAGCAACTGCTCTAAACATGAGTAGTCCAGACAGGACAGAAGCTGTCTGGGGAGAGGGATTTTAGTGGATACTTTGGTAGAAAAGGCAGGGGAAAAATACCCCCCCCCCCCCCAAAAGAGAACGAATCTCCTTTTTGGCTGTTCAAATCCTTCAATAGAAGAGTTCATTCAGAGTTCGCTCACAAGTCGACAAAAAACAACATTCTTCGTAAACATAGCATGGGTGGAAATTGACTTGGTGCATCTTTAATGAATGAGATTCTAGCTTTTTGAATGGGATCATTTTGGGCCAGCAAATAAAAGCCTAGCTGCGTTCGAAAACACCAAATCAGCTGGAGGCACTTTATAACTAAGTGTAATTAAAGTGATACATCACTTTGAAGAAGCCTCATTTCTTTACAACAACCCTGTATCTCTCACAGGCAGACAATTGTCTTTGCACCAAGGAGACAAAAGCACTACAATAATTAGCATGAAAACAAAGATGGGCGTCGGTGTGGTGGTAAACGAGCAGTGCAGTGTTGACCACCTTCCAGATGTGCTGATCAATACAGTGTCTTTTGACTGGTATCGACACACAGCACCATGTGTGAAACTGTACAGCCGTGGAGCCGTGCGGGCGTTCTGCATTCAGAGCATGCCGTTCTTCCAGCAGTGGCGAGAAGGAGTAATAAAAATGGTGCGTCCAAGTCCAGGCTGCAGAGGAGAGCAGCACTTCTGCAGCCAGCCAAAGCGGACTGTGGTCGCCGGTGTGTGTGTGTGTGTGTGTGTGTGTGTGTGTGTGTGTGTGTGTGTGTGTGTGTGTGTGTGTGTGTGTGTGTGTGTGTGTGTGTGTGTGTGTGTGTGTGTGTGTGTGTGTGTGTGTGTGTGTGTGTGTGTGTGTGTAGGGCTATCAATCACACCCACCATAGGCCCTTCACCTACGCATACGTGCGCATGCGCACATGCATACACACAAACGCATACACACACGCATACATACACGCATACACACACACACACTCTCTCCCTCGCATAAGACTAACACACACAAACACAAATGCAATCTCTTATCTCCTAACACACACACACACAATCATGCACTTAGTGTCACTGCAGTCAGATTGATTAAAGTGAGAGAGGGATCAGGCTTTCCTTTGCATTTCTGCACTTATTAATTCACTGACTAACTCAGGCTGACGTGCTTGGGGAGAGAATCCAGTTAAGTGTGTGGGAGCCATTAAAACTACACCCAGAGACATACAGTAGACCACTGTTCTACAGAATGCCTCTGTTTTGATGAAAGAATGAGGTACTTTTGATCAAAGAGCAGCAGTAGCTTTTCACATTTGAAAAATGAAAGCCTGTATTCCATACAGAACTCACAAACGCATGTGTCTAGTAGGTTCTGGAGTAGGCATGCAATCTCACAGAGCTTCTTTGCAATCCAGTAGAAAATCAATTCACTTCAGTTTTCATCATATATCTTGACGCTGGTCCTCACAAGTGTACTTAAAGACGTAATCCTTAGATGCACTTCATCTTACAGCAATGACATACACTACCTTTCCAAAGGTACGGTAGACTCTTCTATGTGATTTCAATGCTGCATGTGAAGTGACTGAGATATGCAACATAAAGATGCCACAGTACATTCTAGGTTGGCATCCAGATCTTAAGAATAATGACTGCAATTCACAGATACCCCTTGTCTCGGCCCGACAATTGACATCGACAGTAAAATATCTAAGCAATACTGGAAATAGACAATGTTTTTGATGGACACCATTCTTTTGAAGACAGGGGCATGTCGAGTGAAGTATACAGACAGACAGACAGACAGACAGACAGACAGACAGACAGACAGACAGACAGACAGACAGACAGACAGACAGACAGACAGACAGACAGACAGACAGACAGACAGACAGACAGACAGACAGACAGACAGACAGACAGACAGACAGACAGACAGACGGGCAGACAGACAGACGGGCAGACAGACAGACGGGCAGACAGACAGACGGGCAGACAGACGGGCAGACAGACAGACAGACAGGCAGACGGACGGACGGGCGGGCGGGCGGGCGGACGGACAGACAGACAGACAGACAGACAGACGGGCAGACGGGCAGACAGACAGACAGACAGACGGGCAGACAGACGGGCAGACAGACGGGCAGACAGACAGACAGACAGACAGACAGACAGACGGGCAGACGGGCAGACAGACAGACAGACAGACGGGCGGGCGGGCAGGCGGGCGGACAGACATATCATAGACACTGTAAAAATAACTCTGCTTACTATGCATCCTCTCTTGCTACAAACAACCTGACAAATAGCTGGAGCCAGGATGAGTTACAATGTCACCAGCAGTCTACCAGCAATGAACCGACTGACCGGCTCTCTGCTTCACAATCTGTGTCCTGTGTCTCTAATGTTCAAAACCCCATCGGCAACAAACAAATCACACCTGTTCCCTGTTAAAGTACCACCAGTAGCTCGTTTTGGGATTGGGGAGGAAACCTGATATGAGCCCCTGAGGCGCTGTACAAGGTGAGGCACTATATTTGAGCAGAGCCCTGGGAATAGGGAGACATTTGGGACTCACCCATAGACCTGTTGGTGTTGCTTTATTATGTTTACACCAAATACATACAAGCAACAACTTACAGACGCACACAAACAACGATCTCCTCTGCCCAGACCCGCATGCTCATACCCCCATCCCTAGTGCCTGCATTATGGTTTGCCACAATGGCCTTAAATGTTGATGTTTCTTTAGAAAGCACATATTCATACAGTATCTACTCAGACATATAATGAGAGGAGGGTGACTGTCACTGATTATCTCTCCCTTCCCACTAAACATATGATAAAACATGAGGGGGAACCAGCCCATGCCCACAGGCCTCCAGGCCTCCAGGCTCCTCTATCCCAGTGAGAGGCAGGGAGAGGAGACCAGGACCCACACACTCCTCAGCCCCGGCTGGTGCTGTAGTAGCACCCACCGCTGCCCCACATTCCTCTCACTTAACTGGGGCAGCTGGGGCTTAGCTGAAACTCATTTGGCAGCCAGGGCCCTGAGAGAGATGGCTGGGGAGGAAACAGAGGAGGAGGAGGAGGAGGGAGGTGTACGGCTGGAGCTCCAGACATAAATAATGACCTGTCACGAAAGCGATCGTGTGAGTAGCAGTCATTTTTGGTGAAATTAAAAAAAATTGTCCTGGAGATTAATAGCTCTCTCCGTTCCTCTCCTTCACTTGGACTGATACTCTCAGAATGGCTGCTGCACATTGAGACAGCTGAACATGTTGAATATGGAGCACACAAGATGGACGCTAAACGATCTGGTATGATAGGTCTTATGAGTGGCAAGGACCTATTATCTGAACGAATTACACAAGAAAAATAAGCCATTACACATACCTACACGGACACACACACAGTGTAAAGGCTATATATAAAATCATATTGATTTACTTTGATAACTTTCCTAATTTTATCAACCTAGCCCTTCCTCATCTGTGCGTGGTGTTATCGTCTTATGAAAAGAGGTGAGTATTATATGAACAACCTGTAAATTGGTCCTGAAGGGCCTCTTCAGTATTTAGTATTTAGTGAGCTGATAGAAGTAGTGTTTTATGAACAGTGCTGTTGCTTCATGCCGTGAGCTGTGATGTTGTGTGTGAACGTGTGATGCTGTGTGTGTGTGTGTGTGTGTGTGTGTGTGTGTGTGTGTGTGTGTGTGTGTGTGTGTGTGTGTGTGTGTGTGTGTGTGTGTGTGTGTGTGTGTGTGTGTGTGTGTGTGTGTGTGTGTGTGTGTGTGTGTGTGTGTGTGTGTGTGTGTGTGTGTGTGTGTGTGTGTGTGACTACAGTTGAAAATTAAACTGCTGGAGAGAATTGTAGATTAATGTGCAAATACATGAAACAAAGTAAAGGAAGTAAAGTAAAGGAAGTAGTGTATTTGGCTGTGTGTGATGCTGGTCTACAGATGGCAGCTGTGTTGGGGCCCACCTCAGGGGGGTTAGACCAAGCCACAGTCCACACAGGAGAGAACACCAGTCATTCCACAACGTCCTCCGAGGCAGATTCGGTGTTCTTTGCCGCTCACGCCCTATGACAAAACAAACAGCATTTGTGATGTTTGGCTCGCCGCTAGGATTTCAGAAAAAAAATATATACATAAATCTTTCCCTGTCTGTCTCGAGTCTCGCTGCCCAACTGCTGTCAGAGAGCTGTGGGTGTCGAGATCAGCTCAACCCCCCCCCCAACTGACTCCCTCAGGACAGGGGAGGTTTGTTATTTATTTTTAAGAATACCGCTAGTTGACTTTTCTTTCCATTCCCACTGTACTTTGGGTTGGGCGAGTGTAAACATTCCAGAATCATACGTAGCACACTGCTCACACAGTGGTGTGAAGTACTTACTGTAAGTAAAAATACTTTAGACACAAAGGTCTGTAAATCTGGAAAATGTCAAGAACTTTTGAAAGTTTCTTCAAGCACAGTTGCAGAAACCATCAAGCGCTATGATGAAACTGTCTCTCATGGGGACCACCACAGGAAAGGAAGGCCCAGAGTTACCTTTGCTGCAAAGGATAAGTTCATTAGAGTTACCAGCCTCAGAAATTGCAGCCCAAATAAATGCTTCACTGAGTTCAAGCAACAGATGCATCTCAACATCAACTGTTCAGAAGAGACCGTGAATCAGGCCTTCATGATTGAATTGCTGCAAAGAAACCACTACTTAAGGACACCAATGAGAAGAAGAGACTTGCTTGGGCCAAGAAACACAGCAATGGACACTAGACCGGAAATATGTCCTTTGGTCTGATGAGTCCAAATTTGAGATTTTTGGTTCCAACCACCATGTCTTTGTGAGACACAGAGTAGGTGAACGGATGTGTGGTTCCCACCGTGAGGCGTGGAGGAGGAGGTGTGATAGTGTGGGGGTGCTTTGCTGTTGACACTGTCTGTGATTTATTTAGAATTCAAGGCACATTTAACCAGCATGGCTACCACATCATTCTGCAGCGATTCACCATCACATCTGTTTTGCGCATAGTGGGACTATCATTTGTTTTTCAACAGGACAATGACCCAACACACCTCCAGGCTGTGTAAGGGCTACTTGACCAAGAAGGACAGTGATGGAGTGCTACATCAGATGACCTGGCCTTTACAATCACCTGACCTCAAACCTACTGAGATGGTTTGGGATGAGTTGGACCGCAGAGGAAAGGAAAAGTAGCCAACAAGAGGTCAGCATATGTGGGAACTCCTTCAAAACTGTTGGAAAAGCATCCCAGGTGAAGCTGGTTGAGAGAATGCCAAGCGTGTGCTAAGCTGTCATCAAGGCAAAGAGTGGCTACTTCGAAGAATGTCAAATATAAAATATATATATAGATTTGTTTAACACTTTTTTGGTTACTACATGATTCCACGTGTTATTTAATAGTTTTGATGACTTCACTATTATTCTACAATGTAGAAAATAGTCAAAATAAAGAAAGACGCTTGAATGATTAAGTGTGCCCAAACTTGTGACTGGTACTGTAATCAGAAATACAAAGAGGTGTTGTGTAAATGACAACAGACAGTTAGGAATAGGCTATTCTACAGAAGAGACAAATACCCTTTAAGCTTTGTCACTATGATAAGTCTGCGGCAAGCATTTGTCAGTGATAAGCCTGCAATTGGTATCTTACATTTACATTACATTTACATTTAAGTAATTTAGCAGACGCTCTTATCCAGAGCGACTTACAAATTGGTGCATTCACCTTATGACATCCAGTGGAACAGTCACTTTACAATAGTGCATCTAAATCTTAAGGGGGGGGGTGAGAGGGATTACTTATCCTATCCTAGGTATTCCTTAAAGAGGTGGGGTTTCAGGTGTCTCCGGAAGGTGGTGATTGACTCCGCTGTCCTGGCGTCGTGAGGGAGTTTGTTCCACCATTGGGGGGCCAGAGCAGCGAACAGTTTTGACTGGGCTGAGCGGGAGCTGTACTTCCTCAGTGGTAGGGAGGCGAGCAGGCCAGAGGTGGATGAACGCAGTGCCCTTGTTTGGGTGTAGGGCCTGATCAGAGCCTGGAGGTACTGAGGTGCCGTTCCCCTCACAGCTCCGTAGGCAAGCACCATGGTCTTGTAGCGGATGCGAGCTTCAACTGGAAGCCAGTGGAGAGAACGGAGGAGCGGGTTGACGTGAGAGAACTTGGGAAGGTTGAACACCAGACGGGCTGCGGCGTTCTGGATGAGTTGAAGGGGTTTAAAAGGCTTTCATTAATATTAGTTAAACTAAAAATAGTGCAATCAATTCACAGCAATAGCTTTATAAAACCAACCAGTATGGGTGGAGTGGAAAACATAGATGACCTCGAATATCAGGATATCCCTTAAAATAGAACATCAACAATAAATTATGTCAAAAACATTGTCAAGAAGTCGCACTAGTTTTACTCTGCCAACTTCAGATTAGCGTTCAAACCTTTTCCGCTAAAATGATGACTATTCTTTTGTTTTGCCTAGATTTTGTTTTAGCGAAGGAGGTGATGGCGAACAAGAAAATAAACATTTGACATCTTTTGGCTGGGCAGCCTTGTTTTCCTTCCAATTAAACTTTTATGATACCATTCAGTCATTTAACTTCTCAACTCCTGACTTACACAAACACGGGTGCTACTGTATATCACTATATTATTGATAGACACCACTAGCGTAGCCGCAGGGAAAATGCCGTAATCCGTTTCTGTTTCAGCAGACCCAGGGGCATGGGCAGTAATTAATGGAGTTAATGTTTCCCTACTGAGGAAATCTCTGATTACTCAAGGTAACACAGAGAATGGACTCTATTCATAAAACTCTTGCTGTTCTCCTAAAATGTAAGTATTACCTAAACAAGTACTTTTCCAAAACCACCATATATATGCCCCAACCTTCAGTTGATTGCCTTTCCAATTACATACACTGAAATACCACATGTAATTTGCCTGTTTCAGCCATGGGCAAAAAAATATTATAAACGTCTCTTGCATATAGGCCATGAAATTATGACGCAGTTTCTGAAAATGACTCACAATTGCGAGGCTTGGCAAAGTGGTTAATCATGTTTACAAAATTCCCGAGTTCCCGTATCTCAGTGCAAGAGACATGACTGCAGTACCTGGTTCAAATCCAGGCTGCATCACATCTGGCTGTGATTGGGAGTCCCGTAGGGTGGCGCATAATAGGCCCAGCGTCATCTGGGTTTGGCTGGTGTAGGCCATCATTGTAAATAAGAATTTGTTCTTAACGGACTTGCCTAGTTAAATAAAAAATACATTTAAAAAAAACTAACTTGGGCCTCCCGGGTGGCGCAGTGGTCTAAGGCAGTGCTGGCTGTGCCGTCAGAGACTCTGGGTTCGTGCCCAGGCTCTGTCGCAGCCGGGCCGCGACCGGGAGGTCCATGGGGCAATGCACAATTGGCCTAGTGTCGTCTGGGTTAGGGAGGGTTTGGCCGGTAGGGATATCCTTGTCTCATCGCGCACTAGCAACTCCTGTGGTGGGCCGGGGGCAGTGCACGCTAACCAGGTTGCCAGGTGCACGGGGTTTCCTCCGACACATTGGTGCGGCTGGCTTCCAGCAGTGCGGCTTGGCTTGGTTGGGTTGTGTTTCGGAGGACGCATGGCTTTCAACTTTCGTCTCTCCCGAGCCCATATGGGAGTTGTAGCGATGAGACAAGATCGTAACTACTAACAATTGGATACCACGAAATTGGAGAGAAAAATGGGGTAAAATAAATAAATAAATAAAAAGCTAAGTTAATGACAACCGATCAAACTCCTAACTTCATGCAGAAGCTGTTCACTGGCCTAAGTACATTGCTAAATAAAAATTCAGGAGCTCAAAATATCTATTTTGTTACTGTATATGGTGACTTCTTAGAGTCCCCTTAAATTCTATGGATCCTCAAGCATCCACAGAACAACTGATCATCCCCAATCTGCTGTTTAGCTATTGTTCTAACTTTTCCTTTTACTAAATAATAATTACAAAGTCAATGGACCTTTGTCTAAAGGTCCAACATATCCCTAATAGGTTCACCCTTGGCAGCTCTAGAGCTTAAAGCCCAGCTCCAGACTCCTACCCCAACCCCAAGCCCTAGACCCCAGCCTCTGCATAGTTTCAG
The DNA here is from genome assembly GCF_021184085.1 of Oncorhynchus gorbuscha. NCBI lineage: Eukaryota > Metazoa > Chordata > Actinopteri > Salmoniformes > Salmonidae > Oncorhynchus > Oncorhynchus gorbuscha. The sequence goes on from NC_060185.1 coordinate 40,232,704, forward strand.
CCCAATGTCAAACCCCAACTCAACCCAAACCTCAAAATCAGCCCAAATCAGCAGCCCAAGCCCAAACTCAGGCAAATCTAGAAAAGCCAAAAGCCAGCCCAGACCAGACCTGCTCCTTCCCCAGGTGGTCAGCCCCAGCTTGTAAAGCCAGCCCCCCATGCCCCAGCCCAAAGCCAATCCCATTGGGGAATTTCAACAGACTTTCATTTCACTTCTGGCTTCTGTCCAGGCAGCTTGAGCCACAGCCACACAAAGGACCCAAGTTTCAAGTTGAACGTGAGAACCACCTCATCTCTTGACCTCTATTAGCATATGAATGGTGCAGAAAGGAACTGAAAGCAAAGAAAGATGAGGGAAAGGGAGAGTGACCGAACACAGCTCAGAGTGTGCCCTTGGCCGACTCTCCTCCTCAGTTTCAGTTACTGTGAAAACAAACTATGCCCTTTCATACAGATCTCTTTACAGGGTGGCACGCTCTGACAAAGAGCTACGCCCAAAAACATGTTGCTCCAACATTGCGAACACAATTTGGAAAATATGATTGGATACACAAAAACATTGCAAAGGTTTTTTTCTCGCTGTCTACATGTCTGAAATGTGGTTAAATGTATCAAATTAAATGTATATTGGGGGAAACCATCTGCGCAAAGAGCATACATTTCCTATAAAGAAAGTGCCTATTGACTATAATATTCAATGCATCTCAATAAAATTCATGGCAGTTCAGTTGCTCTTATTTTCAGTTGTGTTAATAGGTGTAAATCTATGCTGATAAAGACCAAATCATACCTTTACTGTGAGAGACTCATTGGATAATCTGCCTAGCCAGCAGTCCCCAGGTTGGCACTATTCATTGAGTTTATCTGGGAGCGGGGAGGGGAGTCAACCACACTGACCTTACTCTCAGTCCACTAACAAAAGGGCACGCTCTCTCTGCCCTCAGCTCCAGCTGGTTAGAGGAAGAAATAGAAGAGGTAGGTGAAGGAGTAGAGGAGGACCGGAAAAGAGGGGGAGGGAGACAAAGACAGATCACTAACTCATCAAAGAAATTCTATCAGTACAAAAGTGGGGTCCAATGTGATAAGCAAAACAGTTATTTCGGACACCAATGACAACCACAATGCCCATGTGTGGTAACAATACATCCAGCAGTGTTATAAAAAAATGTGATGACCCAACCTTAAGTGGCAGGAGTAGGGAGAGGAAGAAATTACAGCTGAGGTGTGGACTCCAGTTACATGACATGGACTAGAGTCTGACTCATCACAAATTTGATGACTTGAGACTCAACTTGATAGAAAAGAAAATAACTTGAGACTTGAAGACTCAGGACTTTGACTTGATACTGATGACTTGAAATGATTTGTGGATTACTCTCCACGCAGCCAGCTACTGTAGCCGCAGCATCGCATTTGCAAATAGTTTTTTTGCAACAGATTTGCGAGTGAAACGCACACTCGGCCCTCTGATTGGACCAGCAAACTGTCAATCAACACAGGTCGGGTGAGCTAGCGAAGATTGCTGATTGGATCGGGTGCAGCGCAAACGCCAAATTGTAGGGAGAGAGGATTGCCATAAATAAATATGCAGCTCTATAAATTGTTTGGGGATCAATAATATGAACTGTTTACTTGGTAAGCTCACCAGCAATGGGTCATCAAGCAACAATTACTGTTTTTTTGGTATGTCAAAATTGCTTGAAATGTATCATTTACGTATGAAGCATTTGGAATTTGTTGTTAAAATGAATGATTGAAATGTGTTGTAAACCAAATAATGAAAAGGGCTGTATGGTAGCCTTAATAAATAGACAAATATTTGTAGTCATTGCACATGTAGATTTTTTTTCTTACTTCACTTGAGACTTCACTTGATAAAAACGCGTGACTCGACTCGACTTGCTCTTAGAATGCACGACTTGGATTTAACTCAAAGCTCGACCCATTCTACTTGGGATTCAAACTGAAATTATAGTGGCAGGCAGGAAGAGGCATATGAACGTCAAAGACATTGGCTGCTGTGGACATACAGTATGTTATATTATGCTTGGCCTGCCAGTCCTCAACATGAAACAAAGCTCTGTAAATCTGTTTTCCGTGTGTCCATTATCCACCTCTCTCTCTCTCTCTCTCTCTCTCTCATTTCCCCCCCCTCACTTTGTCTGCCAGCTACACACCACTCCTGTATAATTTGTTATTTTCTTCATATTATTGTCAGAGAAGTGAGAGCAAGAGAGTGAGCTGCCAGGAGAGGCAACATTTCAAAGGCACGATGCGAAGAATAAAAAATATCACATATTATCTAGCTTCTATCTTATTCCATTGTTGGAAAACCACCAGTATCTTTACACCCAGACAAGCACCCGATTCTCACAAACACCTTTAGTGGCACAGAAAAGTCTTTCCGTCCGTCTGTCCGAGGTAGATTATGTCCTGTGAGGTGTGAGTAGACAGGGCTTGGAGGAGCATCCGTCTGTGCTGTGGCATTATTGCTCTCCTCCACTGCTTTTATCATCTCTATAAATCTCCACTGTCTGAGCCCCAGCCTCCCCATAAAGAGCCAACCTGTGAGCATCACCAGAAGAGAGAGAGAGAGAGAGAGAGAGAGAGAGAGAGAGAGAGAGAGAGAGAGAGAGAGAGAGAGAGAGAGAGAGAGAGAGAGAGAGAGAGAGAGAGAGAGAGAGAGAGAGAGAGAGAGAGAGAGAGAGAGAGAGAGAGAGAGAGAGAGAGAGAGAGAGAGAGAGAGAGAGAGAGAGAGAGAGAGAGTAGTAGCCCGTACCCAGACACATCCATCTCACACGCCTCTGTCTGGAACAGACAGACGGACATGCCTGGTATATACTGTAAGCTACAACTGAGATTTGAACTTTATAATATTGATCAGAAACATCCAATAGTATAACATTTTAGACCCCAAAGACTCATTGTCTTGCAGGAAAGCACATTTTGAAGACTTGGACTGGTTATTACAGTGCAGAATCACTGGTATGAGGATGTTACATGGGCAAGCTACAGTAGTACAGTGAAAGGGAAATAGCAGATAATAACAGAAGAGAGATTGGTGGATTGATACAGGGTTCAGAGGAAGTGCATTGCCACAGGATCTCTCCAGTGTCAGTCAATCAAAAAGACAGCTCTCTGAAAAGGAGAATCCACACAGATAAGTGACCCAGGTGCCGCCGAAGATTGTTTCGTCTCGCACAAAGCCGAGATAACTCTTACACAACGTGAACCGCAACCAAGAACAATGGACACAATCTACACCAAACGACTGTTGAAAACTACCTATCGCTGTATTGTGTGCGTCAAATATGTCCACCTTCAGTTAGCAAGTAGGCCTACAGGCTACTCTTAGTACAGTATCACCTTTATGGAGAAAAAAAACACATTTGAGTCAATAACTAAAATGTACCAATATTGACCTCCAATAAAGCACAATGTTCTGTGTTTATGTATCCTCTGTGCAGGCATGCCGTTAGCTTTATGTCAACAGACGACTGAGTCCTTTTACCCCGTATTCATAACACAGCCCTGATGTCACCGAGATAACCTTAAGTAACCACTGACGTGGATCTGCTAGCTAGACCAAACACAAGGCTTGAGTTGACACATAGAATGTACTTTGCCCAAAGACGGCTAACTTGAAACATCTTAAAACATTCACAACTATTTCTTCATGCCATTTTGAGTCCGTTTGAACTTTTGAACAGTGAAATATCACCGCAAATATCCCTTTTTTCCATGTCATTCTGAGTCACTTTTGACTGTTGGATTCATAGTCTTCAGTCAGTTTCTTATGATTCCCCATTCAGTTCTGCCAAGGCTATTCAACTATTCCTCTGGCAGTGACAGATGGCCAGGAAGAATCATTTGATCACTTCAACAGTATATGACATATTTCTTCATTTGGCATCTCTTTACAAGGCACATTAAACTGGACAAGGAACTAACACGGTCCGTTCTCTAGCCTCGCTCCCACTCACCCTCTCATTAAATGGTCCTCCAGACAGTGACAGCGACTGTGTCAGATTGGAGACTTGCCGTGCAGCTCATACTGAAATAAATATAATCCACTCCACCTTCCCACCTATGAGCCTCTTTATACCCTTCAATATCATAATCACACAACAATTTTCTGACAAGCACCAGAAAACATGTTTCAAAACATTGAACAAACCCCCTTGAGGTTGCAATTTGAATATCAGCCACTTGTACAGAGATGCAGGACTCCCTAGACGGGATACCTCAGTATCTGCCCATCAAAGCTCTGTCTACCCATCATGCCCTAGCCTTTGTCCTCTCCCCAGGAGAGATGTGGCAACACCCAGAGGAGTGGCATTAGATTGATGCATCTATTTCCAACCATCATACAAGCCCTAGTCCCAATGACTGGAGGGCAATAGTCATTGGAGCGTTTCAATGTCCCTCACCCCGGGACTAAAAAGTAACAAACAACTAAATGTGACAGGGAGCCGAAGGGAGTTGACAAGTTCACAGCTCTTTCAGAGAACATGGCTTCAGACTGCTTGATGGATCCTGGGCCTACAGAGGGCAAAGCCAGTAGTAGTGCACTACTTTTGACCAGAGCCCAATGGGCCAAGGTCTGGGCTCATGCCTCCCCAGGCCTCTGGCCTCCATTCTCCTTCCTCTGGCTCGGCATCCAGGGTGATGTTTAATGAGAAATCTTTATTGGAGTTCTCTGGGAAGAGTTGGGCCCCATGAGGTTTCTACTCATCCCAAGTTTAATTGTGAGCTGCTTGCTTGCTTGGCCCATGGCCTATGTGAGGCTACCCAAGTATGTTATTATGTCGAAAACGATGCCAATGATGACTTTTACAACTGTAATTAAGCTTATGAGATAGACAATAATGTGTGATCATTTGATCATGCCCACTGTCACATCTGAAAACATTCAGTCTAAATCTTTTCATTTACTCAAAATCACTGCTGTCATTTGATCAAAACCAGCCTAACGTGTGTCTGCCTCAATGTTTTTTTTATCTATGAAATGATTGACAGATTGATCATATATCCTCTTGGCAATTCATCAGGAACCATCCATCATATCTACTGACAAATCTACTGACCAGGCAGGTAGCCTAGCAGTTAAGAGTTTTGGGACAGTAACCGAAAAGTCACTGGTTTGAATCCCCGAGCCAGCAAGGTAGGGGTGTTATCGTAAGAGTAGGGGTGTTAACCCCGGTGTCCTGGCTATATTCCCAATCTGGCTCTCAAACCATCACGGTCACCTAATAATCCCCAGTTTACAATTGGCTCATTCATCCCCCGCCTCTCCCCTGTAACTATTCCCCAGGTCGTTGCTGCAAATGAGAATGTGTTCTCAGTCAACTTACCTGGTAAAATAACGGATAAATAAATAAACAAAAAAGGTGGTGGAAAAATCTGCCGCTCTGCCCTTGAGCAAGACAATTAACCCGACAGAACATCTGCTCTCTGTGGATGTGGATTAAGGCATCCCCTGCACCTCTGATTTAGAGAGGCTGGGTTACATTTCAGCTGAACGTATTCAGTTGTGCAACTGACTAGGTATCCCCTAGTATAGCTGGTGGTTCATAGTCAATACTCAATGTAAAGAGGACAATAGGGTGGTTCATAGTCAATACTCAATGTAAAGAGGACAACAGGGTGATTCATAGTCAATACTCAATGTAAAGAGGACAACAGGGTGATTCATAGTCAAATACTCAATGTAAAGAGGACAACGGGGTGATTCATAGTCAAATACTCAGTGTAAAGAGGACAACGGGGTGATTCATAGTCAATACTCAATGTAAAGAGGACAACGGGGTGATTCATAGCCAATACTCAATGTAAAGAGGACAACAGGGTGGTTCATAGTCAATACTCAATGTAAAGAGGACAACAGGGTGATTCATAGTCAATACTCAATGTAAAGAGGACAACAGGGTGGTTCATAGTCAAATACTCAGTGTAAAGAGGACAACGGGGTGATTCATAGTCAAATACTCAGTGTAAAGAGGACAACAGGGTGATTCATAGTCAATACTCAATGTAAAGAGGACAACGGGGTGATCCATAGTCAAATACTCAGTGTAAAGAGGACAACGGGGTGATTCATAGTCAAATACTCAGTGTAAAGAGGACAACGGGGTGATTCATAGTCAATACTCAATGTAAAGAGGACAACGGGGTGATTCATAGTCAAATACTCAGTGTAAAGAGGACAACGGGGTGATTCATAGTCAATACTCAATGTAAAGAGGACAACGGGGTGATTCATAGTCAATACTCAATGTAAAGAGGACAACGGGGTGATTCATAGTCAAATACTCAGTGTAAAGAGGACAACGGGGTGATTCATAGTCAATACTCAATGTAAAGAGGACAACAGGGTGATTCATAGTCAATACTCAATGTAAAGAGGACAACGGGGTGATTCATAGTCAAATACTCAGTGTAAAGAGGACAACAGGGTGGTTCATAGTCAAATACTCAATGTAAAGAGGACAACGGAGTGATTCATAGTCAATACTCAGTGTAAAGAGGACAACAGGGTGGTTCATAGTCAAAATATGTCTGTTATGCCTCAGTTACCAAACAGCATGGTGATTGTACTGAAGCCATTGCTCATCTCTACCAAACCTTAGCCAATGGGAGGTAATGATAGACACAGCTGTCAGTACCTGAGGGGCTTCTTTCATTAACTTTCTCTGTCACGACCAAAGGAAAGACTGACTTAAGAGAATGGAAGGGTGATTAAATCATGGCAGCCGAGAAGACAGTTGGTAGAGAATGTTTTTTCTAATGCTAAGAGTTATGGGTTCGATTCCCACTGGGGGCCGTCCATATGTAAAAAATGTATGCATTGACTGTAAGTTGTTGGACAAAAGCATAAACTAAATGGCATACAGTATATTAGCTGGTGCAGTAGAGTAGTAGCACCACTTGTCCCACACTTCCTAGTGCTCTTGCACCACTCTCTGCCCAGAGACAGGCTGAACATACATTTCTCATCAACAGGTTTCTCAGAAAATGTTAGTGAACAGGTGTCATAGTTTACTATGATATTGTCACGCCCTGACCTTAATGAGCCTTTTTATGTCTCTATTTGGTTTGGTCAGGGTGTGATTTGGGTGGGCATTCTATGTGTTGTATTTCTTTGTGTTTGGCCGAGTGTGGTTCCCAATCAGAGGCAGCTGTCTATCGTTGTCTCTGATTGGGAATCATACTTAGGTATGATCCCTCCTAGATCCCTCCTATGTTTTGGGATCTTGTCCTTGTGTTGTTGCTGTTGAGCCCTACAAGGCTGTACGTTTTGTTGGTGCTCTCTTTCTTGTTTTTCTGGTTATCATTAAAGAACATGATTAACCTACCCCACGCTGCATCTTGGTCCACTTCTTCAGACGATTGTTACAGAAGATCCACCACAAAAAGACCAAGCAGTGTTTTCTGGAGGAGTGGACATGGGAGGAAATACTGGGAGGAGATACTGGAAGGCAAGGGACTCTGGGCGCAGGCTGGAGAATATCGTCGTCCTAAGGAGGAAATGGAAGCAGCAAAAGCGGAACGGTGAAGATACGAGGAGTTGACACGACGAAGCATGCACAAGAGGCAGCCCCCCAAATGTTTTGGGGGTGGCACATGGGGAGATTGGCTGTAGTCAGGTTATAGACCTGAGCCAAGTCCCCGTGCTTACCGTAGGGAGCGTGGTACTGGTCAGGCACCGTGTTATGCAGTGAAGCGCACGGTGTCTCCAGTGCGCGTTCACAGCCTGGTGCGCTACATTCTAGCTCCTCGCATTTGTCGAGCTAGAGTGGGCATTCAGCCAGGACGGATTGTGCCGGCTCAGCGCTCCTGGCCTCCGGTGCGTCTCTTTGGTCAAGGATATCCTGCGCCGGCTCTGTGCACTGTGTCTCCGGTGCGCCTCCACAGCCCAGTACATCCTGTGCCAGCGCCTCGCAGTTGCCAGGCTAGGGTGAGCAGCCAGCCAGGATGGGTTGTACCAGCTCTGCGCTCCAGACCTCCAGTGCGTTTTCACGGCCCAGTATATCCTGTACCAGCTCCACAAACTAAGCCTCCAGTGATGATCCATGGCACGAAGCCTCCAGTGATGATCTAGGGCACGAAGCCTCCAGTGATGATCCAGGACACGAAGCCTCCAGTGAGGATCCATGGCACGAAGCCTTCAGTGATGATCCATGGCACGAAGCCTCCAGTCATGATCCATGGCACGAAGCCTCCAGTGATGATCCATGGCACGAAGCCTCCAGTGATGATCCATGGCACGGGCCATCCAGTGATGATCCATGGCCCGGAGCCTGCATTGAGGATCCATGGCACGAAGCCTCTAGCATCGGTCTCCAGTCCGGGGTCTCCAGCGACTGTCTCCAGTCCGGAGCCTACGGTGACGGTCTCCAGTCCGGAGCCTCCGGCGACGGTCTCCTGTCCGGAGCCTCTGGCGACTGTCTCCTGTCCGGAGCCTCTGGCGACGGTCTCCAGTCCGAAGTATCCGGCAACGGTCCCAAGTCCGGAGCCTCTGGCGACTGTCTCCTGTCTGGAGCCTCCGGCGACTGTCTCCTGTCCGGAGCCTCTGGCGACGGTCCCCTGTCCAGAGGCTCCGGCGACTGTCTCCAGTCCGGAGGCTCCGGCGACGGTTGCCAGTCCGGGGCCTGCAGAGAGGGTTCCCAGTTCGGTGCCTACAGCGAGGGTCCCCAGCCCGGGGCCTACAACGAGGGTCCCCAGTCCGGGGCCTGCAGAGAGGACCGCCAGTTCGGGGTCGGCGACGAGTCCCCGCACCAGAGGCGCCACCAAAGTGGGGGGTGCCAGAGGTGGAGCGGGGTCTGCGTCCCGCACCGGAGCCGCCACCGAGGATAGATGCCCACCTGGACCCTCCCCTATAGGTTCAGGTTTTGCGGCCGGAGTCCGCACCTGTGGGGGTGGGGGGTGGGCTGTCACACCCTGACCTTAGAGAGCCTTTTTATGTCTCTATTTGGTTTGGTCAGGGTGTGAATTGGGTGGGCATTCTATGTGTTGTATTTCTTTGTGTTTGACCAAGTGTGGTTCCCAATCAGAGGCAGCTGTCTATTGTTGTCTCTGATTGGGAATCATACTTCGGTAGCCTTTTTTGCCACCTATGTTGTGGGATCTTGTCCTTGTATTGTTGCCGTTGAGCCTTACAAAGCTGTACGTTTTGTTGGTTCTCTCTTTCTTGTTTTTCTGGTTATCATTAAAGAACATGATTAACCTAACCCACGCTGCATCTTGGTCCATTTCTTCAGACGATTGTTACAGATATACTGTACCTACCTCATATCTATGTAGTAAGAGAGGGCATATCTGTTAGATAATATTGCATCCTCTGTATGTCATTGAATTTCTGTCAAAGTGTGTATTGGAAAGCTACAACCAGAACCACTATGATCTTGGATTGAACTAAACAGATGCCACATACCTCATTTAGGAAAGGTCCTGAAATACTATCAACGTTACATGTTGTCTGGAAATTCATAAAGAAGTGTGTACTTCTGTGCCTTATTTAATGAGTAAATAACAAGGAGGCTATAGGGTAATGTACACAATGTTCAACTCTACCAGCACTAGCTCTCTCTCCCCCTGGTGACATATTCTGCCCCAGTTCTAGAAGCATAAATTATAAATCTGGCAACACAATGTCTGTGGGGAGGTCACCACTGACACCAACCAGTTGCAAGGCATGAAACATGCTGGGATATACCTGGGTAGTGTTCATTAGGGCACACACCGGAAAATGATTTTAAAAACGAAATTAGCATTTCTTATGGCGGAAGTCCCGCTCCTGTTTCAGTCTGTTTTCTTCCATTTGATACCAAACGAACACGACCCAGGAATTATATCTTCAGTATTTGCACAGCCAGGTAAGCTGCCTAATACTATGAATAGTAAAACGACAGGTTCATTATTGTATTCTTTCTCTCTGGTGATCATACCAAGATGCTGTTTATTGCTGCAATACAATGATTTCAGGGCAAAATATTCCACTACTATGTTGAAGTTAATGTAAAATTGTGAGAATAGAATAAATAGAATGGAATAGAATTGGAATATAACATTGTGACATTAAGTGTGTGAAGATAAGTGATCTTTGAAAATGGGCAATCATTCAAGGCTGCAGTATGAGTCTCAGTATGCAAACTATGATCATTTGTTTCTTGACATCTGAATGCATGGTAGTGAATCAACATAAACAAAATGTACTCTACACTCTGAGAAAAAAAGAGTTCCAAAAGGGTTCTTCGAATGTCCCCATAGCTGAACACTTTTTGGTTCCAAGTAGAACCCTTTTTGATTCCAGGTATAACTATTTGGGGTTCCAACTCAAAAGGGGTTTTATCTGAAACCAAAAGGGTTCTGCCTGCAACCAAAAAAGGGTTCTTCAAAGGGTTCTGCTATGGGGACAGCTGAAGAACCCTTTTAGGTTCTAGATAGAACCTTTTTTTCTAAGCTTGTATTGAAGAAAAACAGTTTTCACTCTTTCAATGACCACTGTCAAATAAGATTGACCAGAGCCATGTACAATATCTCTACATATTGCTCCAACCTGCACGCCCACGCCGTAGTCATTTCTCACTGATTCTTCCTTTATTAAAACCCCTTGGCTTCGGTCAAGACAGCAAGATAAATCCTTCTACGGCTAAGGCTCTGGACTCCTATTCCAAGTCTCTCCAAAAAAGGGTCGCATAATATGCTGTGGAAGAATGCAGGCAGTTAAACCAGTTACAGACTACAGTAGGTGTCACTCAGCAACACTGAAGGGCATAAAGAGAGTCCACGTGTCTGTCTGCTCACCCTGTAACGTTGCACAATTCTCAACCAATAAATCCTTTCCAGCACGGTGCACCCTATAACACCATATTTCCACATACAAGCAAACATGAGATGAAAGAACTTTTGACTGTGCAATAACCAGGAGAAATACATTAAATGGAAACTGCTGTCACTTGCTTGAGAACCTCATAGTACTGACCTTATCAGAAGACCACGGGTTTCTCATCTCTCCTTCCTGCTCATACTTCACACCAGCTCCCTCTTGCCTTTCTTTTGAAGTTAGTCCCTTCAGATCCACTGTTTCTGAGGCAAAGTTAGTCTGTTCATTTTCTTCTCTTCATTTTCTTGCTTCTTTCAGCTGTTTTGTCTAGTGTTCCTCTTTCGGCTATCTCTCCACACCAAAACAAAAGGGGCAAAGAAAACGAAAGGAGAGAGCTGTGCAGCGAGAGAGCATGACAGAGACAGAGAATGTGTGGAACCAAAGTCTGCTCGGACACAGTCACCTCACAACTCTCCTGTTCAAATTTAGAGGCTGGACCTGGTAGAGCAGAGCCGAGCCCCACTGAGCATGCTCAGAACTGAGAAGCACACTTTTAAATTAACATTAGTTCCTTTCCAGTCCCTGGCTTCCCCTCCCCTCTCTCCAATATCTCTCTCTCTCTCTCTCTCTCTCTCCCTACCTCCTCCCGCATGCCTCACAGTTGAACAGGAATCAGGAATGCTACTATCAAGCCATTTTCCTTACCTCTCTGGATCAACACGTATAGCCCCCCTCTGGCTGACAGACAGTCAGACAGACAGTCAGACAGACAGCGGAAGCAGTATTTAGTAATATTGGAGCAAGACATGCTCTACTTACAGGAACTCACAGCTTCAAGCTCATTTTCAATCCAGATTACTTGCAACAATCTTTTCATCTTTCTGTGAAGTCTAGACAGGAATGAGAGTTGATTTGAGGGTTTCTAATACTAGAACCAGAATGCTAAGTCCAGTGTTCCATAGGTCAAGTCAGAAATAAGGTCAGAATGATGTCACATGTGACCTTTCTCATTTCCCCAACATATCATTTCCACACGCAGCACCTTGTCGGTCATCACAAATACACAATTTCTTGCAAATGCTTTATGAAAACATGAAATGTTTAAACAATCATATATCTATTTAACACTCTCGTTCTCTCTCTGGTCCCTTATATCTGGGCTTGACTGATAACAACATAGTCTCTTCCTATGTGTGAGCCCCCTATTTGGCATCAGACTGGTGATCCAGCAGGGCTTCAGCTTACTGTTCACTGTGTCTCACACCACTACCTCCCACAGATGGGTGACTAACTCCCACCACTTTTCACTGTTCCCACACACAAACACACACACACACACACACACACACACACACACACACACACACACACACACACACACACACACACACACACACACACACACACACACACACACACACACACACACACACACACACACACACACACACACACACACACACACACACACACACACACACACACACACACTGTTTTCAGTGCAGTGTACTTGGCTGATTGCAGAGGCTTGGGAAATGGAGAGTCATTCTGTAGAGAGTGATTATATTGCACAGTGAGAGAAGCAGCCAGTTAGATCCTGAACAGGGGTGACTAACACTGACCAGTACATATGGCACATAATGTACTGACAACAACCTAAGCATTTTATAAACATTGAGCCACCTTAACACCATTACATAAAACACTCAACATGTCTTCCAGAACAAAATTACTTAACTGCCTAATACAGCCGAAATATATAAATATTGGTTATTCCTTTAAATTGTGGATCTTCTGAGACCATGTTACGCAGTTAGGTGCCTGTGTAATCTCAAGACTCCATGTTGACCCAATTCCTCTTTTTCATGGAATCTGTATGTATTGAAACCAGGCTATGCAACCAGGACAGCAGTTGGAAGACAAAAACATTCCTTATACATCTGTCCTCTGGTAGTATAAAGTAGCTAAGACCACATCACAAAAACATATACACTCAAATGGCAAAGCAAAGCTATATAATGTTTGTAACACAGAAGGGTTCACTGCTTAATTATTTGGTTCAAGATGCACTGATAGTTATCTCTAATAAGAAAATAGTATAAATTATTTATCTTTAATTTCATAAATAGAGTTTTAAAGGACTATGAATATCTGTAAAACTAAAATAAATTACATTTCAATGTAATCTTGTCGACATTATAGCATTAAAGCAATCTCTCTGAAACCTGTCCAATGTATTGGAGCTAACCTGACTGATCATGCTCTCAACAAGCTCGCACAGTCTCACATCAGAATTAAACGTTCATCCATGTTTCTCAAACGTCAAATTTTCGAAGTTGTTCAAACATCACATTTCGAAGTGTTTAATGTTAAGTTTAAGTTTTAAGGTTGTGCATTAATGGTTAAGGTAAGGGTTAAGGTTTAGGATAGTCATAAAACTAAAATCTCAAAAACAACTTCCCATTACTGGATTTGAACATGCAACCTCTTGCATGAGAGGCAGAAGCTCATGCCCATCCACCATCCCCATTCACAACACCCTAGCAAAACCAAAGCCTACTTGAAGGTAACAGCGCTCACTGTTGACCGTAGTTGCCAGATTCCACATCATCTCTCGACGTCCTCAGTCATGGATGGACGTCTAATACTGACTTGTATCACGGCTGACCTGGCTGACCTGGCTAAATTAGTCTCTGATTGGGCTGACCTGGCAAATAACGGGGAGCTCAGATTCAAATTCACAAAAGTCTGTTAATATGGGGGGTTGGACAAGATGGGGGTGAGGATCGGGGGAAGGGGGTGTCAGTCAAGCTCCAGACGGTTATGGACTGGTCCTAGAGGTCAAAGGTCAATCAAAGGTCGTGGGAAAGCACAGGTCTATATGGTGATGTCAGGGTGGTGCTCCAACTGACCAGGGAGCAGACAGACAGGCTAGGGGGGAGAGGGTCCTAGCTACTAATTTATTACCCCCTCCACCTTTATTTGTGAAGGTGCGGTTTCAAACTGCGCGTCCCCCCGCGGTAGTCTCAGAGCAGCGTCACTATGTCACAATGGGATGCTGGACTATCGCGTCTCAGCGTCTGTGGGCTATGCTTTATGCTTTAGGGATTCCTTGGGATAGCTGTTTGGGGCATTGTGAGGTAGTTTGTGGTAATTAACCGGACCTGGGGAGAGAAGGAGGCGAATCATCAACAAAGTGACTAAAGCTAAGACCCTTTAGAGATAGGGCTTGCTATGCCTATCTGAGCTTTAGGAGAGCCCCAGTAGGATAGTGGCCAGTCCCTCTTAGCTCCATGCTGCCTCATTAGCTTTCTTTTACGGGGGACATGGGGGCCGGAGGCCGAACATGACCTCTGACATTGTGTGCTGACAAGCTGTGCACCGAGAACAAAGCACTGTCATTAAGAGTAGCTCAGAAGGGGCTGAGCCTTACAATGTGCAGCAGTGTCAGTCTGTAATGAAATGAAATGGCCGAATGCATTAGTTCACTCAAACGCACTGCTTGTCAACTCAAGTCTTGCACTGAAAAGGGAAGGCAGGCGGCAACAATACGCTGTTAATGGACCACACTTAACTTCCACCTGTTCCTGTGCAAATACATGTGTAAAGTCTATTGTTTGTTTGTTTTTGACCATCAAGTGCCCAAAACCCCATAATCATGGTAGTCCACGGTAGTATATTTCCCCTCTCTTTAAGTCAATAAATCAAGAAACAAGACAAAAAACATGTCTCAGGTGCGCAGATAATCTAAAGCCAAGAGCCATTCTGATCTTAAGAGTTTGTGAACCAACCTAGGGCTTGTTGTCGAGGGTGGTAGAGTAGTTGACTTGGAAACATTGAGGAGAAAAACATGTTTGGTCTGCCAAAGACCACTTCTACCATTAAGAGTGGGGGGGGTCAGGAAAGGTTCAATAAGGTCTGCTGTGTTTTCTATGTGGAAAGTCTCCAAGGCAATAGCAAAATGAGAGAGATGGAGAGGAAATGCGTTGCATTCTCCTGATAATAGCTACTGTATGAGGACCTAACCTCAGAGACCACTTTATGTATTGACGTAGCAATTAATGGATATACAGTTAATGATATCTGTGTTATCAATTAACTGCATGTATTGACAAAGCACAAACAATACCATTACCCACAGATCTCATGTCAACTTTCCCAACTTTAAATAACATTGATGCAATATTTACTTCTGGATCGATTTTGTGTCTTAAGGAAATATTATTTGCATGACCCTGATTTGTGGAAAACCAAGCTCAATAAAAAATGATTAAGTTGTTAGTTCAGGAATACATTCTCAATGACTTTTGTAAAAAAGAAAAACACTCAACTTAAAACTTGTAGTTATTATGCATTATTATGCATTGCAAGACTTGTCAAGAGCATGTATAAGCCCATGATGTAAGGGATGATCAACAAGAGGCTATGTGTTCTATATTGAAATAATGCACGCTCTAGAATGCCATTCAAGCCATTTAGAAACGAGCACTGGTTGCCAATATATCCTCCAAACACCGGCTTCGAGGCCATTATCACCTTTACAGTATACAACGATTGTGCTTGTGCCTACCTTGGACAATGAGATGGACATTAGAGGTCTTGGACTGCTGTTACCAACATATTAAAATAATGATTGACATAATTTCATATTTTTTTAAATTTATCCACACTATTTCATCCTTCCAAAAGATATAGTCCCGACACAAATCTAGGGTTGCTACCCAAGTTGTTCGTTCAATCAGGTTCGGTTGCTCGAGACCCGACCCAGTCGTTCAGTCTTTTTGTTCTGTATCTATGGAAGCGACCCAGTCGTTCATTCTAAATGTTCCATTGCCATACTGGCTGGCAACATTCTTATCCCTTGCTTGCTAGCTAGCTAGCCAACTACGGCTAACTTACTGTCACGTCAAACAGTACAGACAGAATAACAACAGTAGCTGCATTTGTTTAAGCTGTTTTCTAGTTAAATTTATTTGGATACATCAATAACAATGAGTTAATGAGGCTCGATTTCGCCTGGCATAGAAAATGTGCTCTCTCATCAGGACACTGTTGGTCAGAGGAGCTAGCCAACAACACAGCTAACACAATCACTTCAAACTGAAGCTGAAAAAACGTGTATATATTTTTTACCTTTATTTAACTAGGTCTTATTTCCAATGACGGCCTATGTTTTACTTTGTTTCCTTTTACCTTTTTTTTCAATTGACATTTCTTTGTATATATCCATAAAAACGATGCCAGCTGATTCATGATTTCGACTGGCTGAGAAACGCTGCCCGCTTGTCTGTATTGTCCCTACATGTTCATTACTACGGGACAGCTGGAGATCGAATTTGAATATTGAAACACTGTTGCAAATGTCGGAGAGACAGAAAGCAAGGTTTATACAAATCTCCACTGTTGAAAACTAAATGTTAGTCTAAAAGAAATGTTAGATAATGTCTAGATGCTTTTTATAATGGAGATCAAGTTTATAAATTGCCTGGCTGGGATGTTGAGACAGTGGATTGTGCAGTCAGAGTAAAAAGTCATTTTAACGTCATAGATTTAGCCCGTGGTAACTTGTGGAATAGACACCGGCTGGAATGCGGTTTTAACCAATAAGCATTCAGGATTAGACCCACCCGTTGAATAAATGTCATTATAAACTGGGTGGTTGGAGCCCTGAATGTTGATTGGCTGACAGCCGTTATATATCAGACAGTATACCACTGGTATGACAAAAAAGTCCTTTTTACTGCTCTATTTACATTGATAACCAGTTTATAATAGCAATAAGGCACCTCCGGGATTTGTGATATATGGCCATTATACCACGGCTAAGGGCTGTATCCAAGTACACTGTATTAATTATCTTGCAGTGATTCAAGCCATTTTGAGTCAGTTGAATTGTCAATCAGACTTATAGTATGCATATTACATACAGTGGTATGAATTGTTATAAGATTATAACAAGTTATACACATTAATGCATACCTGCATTGAAAATAAAATGTTACAAAAAGAAAACAAGGCAACCACATGTTGTCCCCTGGAATTTGGGCCAATCAGAGCCCTCCACACAACCTCTCCAACCTGTCTTGCAAGAGAGAGACCTTGATGAAAGCTTGGTAATTGTTCTGTCTCCTATGACTGCTAGGTGTATTACTAACCATGATCAAAAAAGGCAAAAGTAAACATCTAGTCCCCCACAAATGATGCAGCGCCTCCCTGGGTCAATCATTGTAATTTTGTTAATGATCGCTCTATATGGCAAGATGCATCATTCACTCACGTTTGTCAACATCGGGCCAGTGCTGTCAGAGATATAATATATAATATAATAATATATAATAATATAATAATATATAATAATATATAATAGAGATATCACGTGTGATTTTTGTAGAACCGGACAGACAGACAGATCCTCAGTCCCTTCCCCGATTTCATTGTGGGTGACAATACAAATACATGCGTACTTACTGTACATTATTTCAAACAATATAACAACAACATTCACAGTTATGCAAGTGCAATGACATATATTACCATGAAATAACAGTTAAAAGATCATCAAAACATAGACCTACATCAAAGCCAATTTAACAACGTTTTCAACATAGTTCAAACCAGAGCAACCAACAACAGTGACTGGATTGTTGAGGGCGCTAGCTCGGCTAGAGGGGTTGGAGCATCATGTCTACCCCTCATAAAATGGAGCTCTAGTGACCCTCACTGGATTTAAATTGCACATCATCTCACAGGTGTTTCGCTTTCAGATGTTCTATCACTCATTTGCCCAAACGTCCATGCCTGATCATGTATCCAAGTAATCGACAGTGAAAGCCACAAAGTTCATTCTAGGAAAAAATAGAAATAGAAATTATAACCTCTTTAAAAACTAGAAATAGAAATGATAACCTCTCACTGCATTAGAATACCATCTACAACCAGTCTCTCCACGGATGCAGTCGGGACACAAACATTTGCAGAAAGTCCATTCAATAAGAGAGGGCCTTATGTGAAATGTATCCATGATTTACTGTATGTAAAGTGTACACCTTATTATTGTCAAACTACCCTTTTTATCTTGAAACCCATATATTTTGCAAATATAAACGTTCCTGGAAAAATTCCGAACGTTAAGCCACAATTAACTGGACTAATGCTGAATTGACCTCTTGAATATGTGTGCCATAAACAACTGAATTCAAACAATATAGGCAGACAATAAACATAGACCCAGATTTCGACCTACATGTTTATGTTAATTGCTGATTACTGAAACTTGAATTGATTAACAATTAGGCTATTATTATCATTAGCAGCATTATCATGATCGTTCATATACTACCATTATTATCATTATTATTATTACAGGATTTGAAAATCAAATTGGCCTATAAATCAAGAATGGTATAACATTACATACCTGGCTCTTATAGCCTATCGCGTAGCCTACGTGTCAAGTGCAGCGCATGGTTTGGTCCTCTTTTGGTCCCTAATTTTGTCAGAGAATGGTCAGGAGATATTCTTTGGTCACCTGTTACGGTAGACTAGCCTACAACTGAGTTTGCCAGCATCACTGATGCAGGCTAGCCTTTATGTGCTGCTTTAAAACGAAGTCCACTTTTATAGCCTGAGAATCGAGGCAACGCAATTGAGCGAATAGATTTCCAAGACAGACAAAAGCAGACCTCAATTGATCTAGCGCTGAAAACAAATACATTGTCATTGACGACACTCATTATTAATGTTTTTCTTAGAGGGAGAATAGCGATTTATATCCAAATAGCGCACATCAATTGCGCAAGCCATTGAGAGCACCTCGTGTCATGTGCCTCCTGGAGAATGGAATCATTTCAGGGGTTCTTGAGACAACATTTTTGACTCACTCTAATCAATAGGTTGCCAATTTGGAATCGTTTCTTGTACTATTTTACTGTGATATTTGTACATGTTTAGCGATCTTCTAGGTCTAGGATATACACATATGAAGCAGCAGTAGCCTAGGCTATGGAACCATATTCAACTGTAATAATATGGAACCATATTCAATTGTAATAATTTCATTCTAAATTGTTGTTTGTTTAGCAGTGCTTACCATTATTGCACCATACATAATGTAATATTGGGTGCCCGATGCTTTATTGTTGTGAAGCAACCTTCTTTATCGGGAAAGAGCACAATGATTATTCAAACGTCTGGAAGTCTATTGACTCGCCCAAACAACGAACAGAGTCCACCGTTGGAAAGTTATAGCTCCTTCAATATGTGAAAAGGCGGGGGAGATGTTTGAGGTGGGAAGTATAGCTGTCTCGAGAGCCTCCGTCACCGATAATTAGCGATCAATCACGAATGAGTTTAAAAGCTTGAGAAGAACACCGAGAGCACTATTAGATTGCAAAGATTCACTGCTCTCCGATAATTACTTGTTTTTTTTAGAGGAATGAAACCGCCTCAGCCTCTTTGGTGGCCTTTCACTCCATAAATCCAAGTGGAAATTTAAGGCAACAAACACATTGGCCTACAGTGAATGAGACGTAGGTAGACCTATGGAAAACTGTTGCTTGCATATGGAGGAAGGGCTTAATAAAAACGTTCTAGTCCCACTGCAACTAGTTCATTATTTCACGAGGATCCTTTTTTTATAAGTATTATTTATTTTCTGATAATTAAGACCCGCCTGAAAGACATCTGTACAAAAACCCTAAGTCAATATCCTTAATGTAAGATCAGTACTTCAGCTGCCGGAGCTTCGTTTAATGGATAGTGTTGTATGAGAAAATGCACTGGTATTAGAAAAGGTATGTAGCCACCAAAACCTATTCACTATATTGTCCAAATAATATGGCATCTCCAACATATATTGTGAGGAAAAGCGAGATAAACACAGCGCATGGACAACTAGCAGGTCATGGTAGATTGGATATACAAGCTACCATGACATTTGGCTCTTGTCATTATAAAGTGTGTGACATGATGGATAATCAACACAAAGCTGCCTACTACATTTGAATTCATACATATGATAGTACCATTATGTATATTGTCCCGGCGATAAGTGAACAAAAATATGAATCCTTTCATAAAAGCATGAAAATTGGTACAGGCCTGAATGAATACCGTTGCCATGACTCTATCTCAGTCGCACCTTCTCAAAATCATTATTTGGGGTGTAAGGCCAGTGCGATAATCAACTTACAACATTTCCCTTTTTAAAAATATTGGTCAATGAATGGGCATAGAGTATTCTTGTGGAAGTTCCATAAAAACAACACTCATCCTGTATCCTGTCCAATACAAATGAGGTTTCGGGCAATAATAGAAGATAAACTGTGATGCATTTAATTGGGTCCCTCAGACATCCGTGAGGAATTCGTGTGGTTTAGAGCTTGGCATAAAACAAAAGGCTAAAGAAATTAAGCAACATCAAACTAATGAGAGACTGGAAAATAGCAATCACTGAGGATAGCTTCGGGAATAATACAGACAGCACAATCCAGTGGGGATGAGAGTTTCTTCAAAGTTGACATCTGCCCACGTAAAACATTGGTATTACCAGAAACATGCAAAAATGTAGTTCTTCAGAGGCAGCGCAGGCCTACTCTTCCAGGCTGAGTTTGTGGAGATTAGAGTGTGCAGTAGTCTGGTAGGTCCCTGTAATTGGTTGTACAATGATGCCAAAGCCAGCAGCTACCTCAACTACCTCAGCTACCTCAGCCACAGAAAACAACTTGTCGGTGAGTTCACTACAGAGGCATTGAGTGGAGTTGTCCTTATTCAACATTGCGCAACTTTGTTTTTTTTAACCTTACTTCAACCCTTAACCCTAAAATGAACCAATCACATTTATTGCCTGAATTTAACTAATCCCATTTGTTTCTGCCCTCAAAACAGATCTGCCCTCAGAACAAAACGGAATAAGGAAAACTCCAATCGGCAACAGAGGCTCGACATTGACAATGATGTGAGACAGACGTACCACACTCACACAGGTTTGGGGGTCGACTGCCCTTTATCTGCATGCGAGACAGCGTTTTCAACTCAGGTCTCCTTCTGGCTCCAGGCAGGTGGCAGCTGGGTGAAGGTGGTGGTGGTGTTTGTGTTGGTGGACTGGAATCTCCATTTGAAGGAGCTCAGGGAAGCCTGTTAGTTAACAGGCACAGTTGTAGCAGACCTTGACCAACTCCCGTCTCCAAGGTGACCAGCCAAGGGGCAGGAGTCTACAATAAATCAAGTAGGCGAAACAAAAAGAGAAGCACAGCAAAGCAAGTGTAATCTTGCAAAATTAAAAATACACCATTTCTAATAAAAAGTTACTGCAAACTCAAAATAATTCATGGACGCACACAATAATTGTGTGCTGGTCTTCAATTTGGGGGGGAATGTACTACTGTAGATCGGGAATAGATGAAAAGGTATAGCCTAAACAACACTTTTGTTTTCACAAGAAGATTACTCAGACTGAACTGTATATTTACGTTGAATATCTACATAAGTATATCTAACTGATATCTACCTTGAGATCAGTTTCTTCAATATTTTATTTTGTTGTTGACCTAGTTGTATATAGGTTTTCAACAAAGTTGTATTTTCAGCAAAAAAAATTAAATCATGCATCAATATGCATTTAAAATTCTGTCTGTCTGTCTGTCTGTCTGTCTGTCTGTCTGTCTGTCTGTCTGTCTGTCTGTCTGTCTGTCTGTCTGTCTGTCTGTCTGTCTGTCTGTCTGTCTGTCTGTCTGTCTGTCTGTCTGTCTGTCTGTCTGTCTGTCTGTCTGTCTGTCTGTCTGTCTGTCTGTCTGTCTGTCTGTCTGTCTGTCTGTCTGTCTGTCTGTCTGTTTTTAGACGGTTAAAAAGTCTGTTTACATCCAAGTGGGTCAATGCTTCACTTCTCTCATTTCCCAGTCTACTTTAGGTATTTTAGTAGAAGGCAATCATAGCACAGACAAGAAATCCAACTAATACATTTAATTTGGCCTCCAGATTTCAGGTCTGTTGGGGATGGCGGAGGACACATTACAGGAGAGTCCAGGCTAAATCAGGACAAGAGTGGCAGAGATCGAATATCCCCAGCTCGGATAAACCCGTTGGCCAGGATTTTTAAGCTGCTGCTGGTGCTGAGACAGTTTCTGAAACCAGAGCCCCAAAGCCCCAGGTGTATTTATACACTGGAGTAAATAGGGGTGAGCAGGCCACCAAATATAATTACAAGTCAGTGCAACAATAACTCAACGTCAGAGGTCTCTTTGGGTTTCCTTTTGGGGTATAATTATACATAGATAATAGACATAGATAACTCAACGAGCGAGAAAGATGATATTGATGGAAGGATGCTGTTTCTTTCCCAAAATATTCAACAAGATGATTGATACACAATTGACTCTCATTCAAGTTTTATGCACATAATCAGAGATATGATTTGGCTGTCAAATTTGTAGTCATCATAGAGTATGCCAGTATGAGGAAATTACATGTACTGCGAGCATGCAGGGACCAACTGGCAAGTGTCTTCACTGACATTTTCAACCTCTTCCTGTCCGAGCCTGTAATAACAACATGTTTTAAGCAGATCACCATAGTCACTGTGCCCAAGAACACAAAGGTAGCCAGCCTAAATGACTACCGACCCGTAGCGCTCACATCTGTAGCTATAACATGCTTTGAAAGGCTAGTCATGGCTCACATCAACACCATTATCCCAGAAATCCTAGACCCACCCCAATTTGCATACCGCCCTAACAGATCCACAGATGACGCAATCTTTATTGCACTCCACACTGCCCTTTCACACCTGGACAAAAGGAACACCTATGTGAGAATGCTGTTCATTGACTGCAGCTCAGCATTCAACACCATAGTGCCCTCAAAGCTCATCAGGAGCTAAGCTATGGACCCTGGGACTAAACACCTCCCTCTGCAACTGGATCCTGGACTTCCTGATGGGCCGCCCCCAGGTGCTAAGGGTAGGTAACAACACATCCGCCACGCTGATCCTCAACACGGGGGCCCCTCAGGGGTGCATGCTCAGACCCCTCCTGTACTCCCTGTTCACTCATGACTGCACGACTCCAACACCATCATTAAGTTTACCGATGATACAACAGCGGTAGGCCTGATCACCGACAATGACGAGACAGCCTATAGGGAGGAGGTCAGAGACCTGGCCATGTGGTGCCAGGACAACAACCTCTCCTTCAACGTGATCAAGACAAAGGAGATGATTGTGGACTACAGGAAAAAGAGGACAGAACATGCCCCCATTCTTAACGATGGGGCAGTGGTGGAGCAGATTGAGAGCTTCAAGTTCCTCTGTGTCCACATCACCAACAAACTAACATGGTCCAAGCACACCAAGACAGTCGTAAAGAGGGCACGACAAAACCTATTCCTTCTCAGGAGATTGAAAAGATTTAGCATGGGTCTTCAGATCCTCAAATGGTTCTACAGCTTCACCTTTGAGAGCATCCTGACTGGTTGCATCACTGCCTGGTATGGCAACTGCTAAGGGCTGTGTTTTGTGTAGGCTAAATATGGCGTGACGTTTTGATATCAGTGTAAATCTCTCCCGGACAAGGTGACATTTTTCAATATATTTGCCTGTATTTACCCCCCAAAATGAAATGCTAATTAGATGCTAATGTGGCTATCAAAAAGAACTACAAATGCCATGATGATCTGAACAAGACAATACCTGAAGACAAAGGTGTTAGCTAGAGATGCATGGTTATCAAAACGTCACGCCAGGGTAAGCTTATACAAAATACAGCCCTTAATTTAAGTGTTTCTAAAATTCTCTATGGAAAAATGAATGGTGGAAATTTTTTTGGAGCCATTTACCTGTTTGACCACTAGGTTTTATAAGGTTTTATTGCCTAATTGTATGCATGATTATTTGTGTGGCAAGGTATGTTATCGGTGGAGCTGACATGCATGCATCATCATCATCGGGTGTGATAGGGTCACTTTTGCCAGGTAAATCAGACTGACACAGAGTTCAGTCTGGTTTAACCAGGCTTGGGTCGCTTAACCTGAGTATTTTGGCAATGAGGCCCTTTATCTACTTCCCCAGATTCAAATGAACTTGTCGATAACATGTTTATGTCTCTGCGTGCCTTTTGAAGGCAGTTGCTAACTAGCGCTAGAGCAATTGCTAACTAGAGTGATACCCATAGACTTCCAGTCATTGCACTTTCGCTAGTTAGCATTGACTTATGAAACTACCTCTAACCTCCCTTATAATGGACACAGAGACATAAAAATGGCTAAATCCTGAAGCATTCCATTAAAGGTCCAATGCGGCTGTTTGTATCCTCATATTTGTGAATTGATTGCCCCCCATCTAGCTTCAGAGTTTGTTCTGCCAGGTGACCTAAACTGGGATATGCTTAACACCCCGGCAGTCCTACAATCTAAGCTAGATGCCCTCAATCTCACACAAATCATCAAAGAACCCACCAGGTACAACCCTAACTCTGTAAGCAAGGGCACCCTCATAGATGTCATCCTGACCAACTGGCCCTCCAAATACACCTCCGCTGTCTTCAACCAGGATCTCAGCGACCACTGCCTCATTGCCTGTATCCGCTACGGTGCCGCAGTCAAACGACCACCCCTCATGACTGTCAAACGCTCCCTAAAACACTTCTGTGAGCAGGCCTTTCTAATCGACCTGGCCCGGGTATCCTGGAAGGACATCGACCTCATCCCGTCAGTTGAGGATGCCTGGTCATTCTTTAAGAGTAACTTCCTCACCATTTTAGATAAGCATGCTCCGTTCAAAAAATGCAGAACTAAGAACAGATACAGCCCTTGGTTCACTCCAGACCTGACTGCCCTCGACCAGCACAAAAACATCCTGTGGCGGACTGCAATAGCATCGAACAGTCCCCGCGATATGCAACTGTTCAGGGAGGTCAGGAACCAATACACGCAGTCAGTCAGGAAAGCTAAAGCCAGCTTCTTCAGGCAGAAGTTTGCATCCTGTAGCTCCAACTCCAAAAAGTTCTGGGACACTGTGAAGTCCATGGAGAACAAGAGCACCTCCTCACAGCTGCCCACTGCACTGAGGCTAGGGAACACGGTCACCACTGACAAATCCATGATTATCGAAAACTTCAACAAGCATTTCTCAACGGCTGGCCATACCTTCCGCCTGGCTACTCCTACCTCGGCCAACAGCTCCGGCCCCCCCGCAGCTCCTCGCCCAAGCCTCTCCAGGTTCTCCTTTACCAAAATCCAGATAGCAGATGTTCTGAAAGAGCTGCAAAACCTGGACCCGTATAAATCAGCTGGGCTTGACAATCTGGACCCTCTATTCCTGAAACTATCCGCCGCCATTGTCGCAACCCCTATTACCAGCCTGTTCAACCTCTCTTTCATATCGTCTGAGATCCCCAAGGACTGGAAAGCTGCCGCAGTCATCCCCCTCTTCAAAGGGGGGTGACACCCTGGACCCAAATTGTTACAGACCTATATCCATCCTGCCCTGCCTATCTAAGGTCTTCGAAAGCCAAGTCAACAAACAGGTCACTGACCATCTCGAATCCCACCGTACCTTCTCCGCTATGCAATCTGGTTTCTGAGCCGGTCACGGGTGCACCTCAGCCACACTCAAGGTACTAAACGACATCATAACCGCCATCGATAAAAGACAGTACTGTGCAGCCGTCTTCATCGACCTTGCCAAGGCTTTCGACTCTGTCAATCACCATATTCTTATCGGCAGACTCAGTAGCCTCGGTTTTTCGGATGACTGCCTTGCCTGGTTCACCAATTACTTTGCAGACAGAGTTCAGTGTGTCAAATCGGAGGGCATGTTGTCCGGTCCTCTGGCAGTCTCTATGGGGGTGCCACAGGGTTCAATTCTCGGGCCGACTCTTTTCTCTGTGTATATCAATGATGTTGCTCTTGCTGCGGGCAATTCCCTGATCCACCTCTACGCAGACGACACCATTGTATACACTTTCGGCCCGTCATTGGACACTGTGCTATCTAACCTCCAATCGAGCTTCAATGCCATACAACACTCCTTCCGTGGCCTCCAACTGCTCTTAAACGCTAGTAAAACCAAATGCATGCTTTTCAACCGATCGCTGCCTGCACCCGCATGCCCGACTAGCATCGCCACACTGGATGGTTCCGACCTTGAATATGTGGACACCTATAAGTACCTAGGTGTCTGGCTAGACTGCAAACTCTCCTTCCAGACCCATATCAAACATCTCCAATCGAAAATCAAATCAAGAATCGGCTTTCTATTCCGCAACAAAGCCTCCTTCACTCACGCTGCCAAGCTTACCCTAGTAAAACTGACTATCCTACCGATCCTCGACTTCGGCGACGTCATCTACAAAATTGCTTCCAACACTCTACTCAGCAAACTGGATGCAGTTTATCACAGTGCCATCCGTTTTGTCACTAAAGCACCTTATACTACCCACCACTGCGACTTGTATGCTCTAGTCGGCTGGCCCTCGCTACATATTCGTCGCCAGACCCACTGGCTTCAGGTCATCTACAAGGCCATGCTAGGCAAAGCTCCGCCTTATCTCAGCTCACTGGTCACGATGGCAACACCCATCCGTAGCACGCGCTCCAGCAGGTGTATCTCATTGATCATCCCTAAAGCCAACACCTCATTCGGCCGCCTTTCGTTCCAGTACTCTGCTGCCTGTGACTGGAACGAATTGCAAAAATCGCTGAAGTTGGAGACTTTTATCTCCCTCACCAACTTCAAACATCAGCTAGCTGAGCAGCTAACCGATCGCTGCAGCTGTACATAATCTATTGGTAAATAGCACACCCATTTTCACCTACCTCATCCCCACAGTTTTTATTTATTTACTTTTCTGCTCTTTTGCACACCAATATCTCTACCTGTTCATGATCATCTGATCATTTATCACTCCAGTGTTAATCTGCAATATTGTAATTATTCGCCTACCTCCTCATGCCTTTTGCACACATTGTATATAGACTCCCCTTTTTTCTCTGTGTTATTGACTTGTTAATTGTTTACTCCATGTGTAACTCTGTGTTGTCTGTTCACACTGCTATGCTTTATCTTGGCCAGGTCGCAGTTGCAAATGAGAACCTGTTCTCAACTAGCCTACCTGGTTAAATAAAGGTGAAAAAAATAATAATAATAATATTATGTCATTTTTAGGTAACAATTAGGTACCTTACTGTGATTGTTTTCAATTAAAATGGTCAAAAAGAAACAAAAATAACTTCATGCATAGAGCATTTTCTCAAGCAAGAATTTTGCTAGGACTGTCTAGGAGAGGTCTGAATGGGGAGGAGAAAACTAGCTGTTATTGGCAAAGATGTTTGGAGCTCTCTTTCTTATCAGTCTAATAACTAATTTAATTCACCAGGCAGGCCAAAACTCCAACATTTTTTTTACACACAATATGACAGTACCTTATTCCTTTCAGTTCGTTATTTATGTCTACTTACTGCATAATTTTCTAAGGATTTCTTTATTTTTAAATCACTTCAGGCCAGGGGTGTCATGGACCTATTATTTTATAGGGGGCACCAAGTACGTAATGATGGAGAATTTTTCAAACACCTGAAGCACATTTTTCCTGCAACCTAGAGCCATAAGTTTAGTGATTAATTTAACATCTGAAAAAAAAATGACAAGACAAATCTGAGGGGTCGCGTTTCCGTGTGCCCCATGTGGGGCTTCAGGCTAATTTTCTCCCTAAGATATGTAGTCAATTCCAAAGGTCTTATACCTACACCTAGTGGCTAAACCATAATACTATTGAACAAGGTGTTGAAGGAGTTCTCGATCTAATAAAATAAAAATAGATAACAATACACAAATAAATGACCCGATTTGTTATTTATTTGATATGTATCTTCTACATATCTGAAACAGTGATCATGTCTGTATCATATAGAGGGGGGAATTCAGACAATTTTTGAATCAAAATAAAGAACACACTTCAGATATGCTCATATCTGAATATACAAGTGGCAATCTTTTCAATCTTTTGCAAATCTTCGCCCAAATATAAAGAATATGTTTGACTTAACTTTAAACATTTTGGTGAAAATCTTAAATTACTTAAATTAACGTTTATATACATTTGGAAATACAATATTTGAGACAATAAATGAACACAAATTGACACAGATGGCTTCCTCCTCAGTTTCCAGAGTTTCCTCAACAGTGCATGTGGCTAACCTCTGATGTAGGTCTGCTTTGTTCCTCACTGACACCTTTATCACAATTTTCGCAATTGTATTGTATTGTACTTGTAATTATTGTATTTGCATGTATCAATGGAAGAACAGCACCAGAGAATTGTTATAGATCCTCCTCAATAATAAATGCATTATTTGCAGAAAGATTAGATCAGATAGATTTAGATGAGGCTACACAAAAGCATTCAAGTTGACATAATGAGCAGTGAACCTCTCTCTGATTTCACCACTGAGACGTCAAGAGAAATCAGGTTCAATCTTCAGAGGCACTCACAACAATTTTCATGACCCAATGAAATGCAAATACTGTATTAGGTCACAATGAAAACTGCACCTGAGAAAAACTTATTTTCCTACCACAGGACAGGTCTTTTTAATAAGATTTGATAAAAGCTCTTCAATTGTTAAGTATCTGAATAAAATATAAATGGTCACAACTGGAAGACTGAAAGATATTTTCTAGTGCAGTGGTCGACAACTATTCTGCCGTAAGACCTTACATTATGTAAAATAAACACATACAGTGGAGGTTCCTAACTTCTGGTTATTAGACCTGCCTCACCAAGGCTCACCCTGTGATTGTCAATAGTTCATTTTGTCCCATCGAGACTGTTTCAAACAAACCGGGTGAAAAGCCACCCAGTGGAAAACATTTGGCCCATGCCGTCTTAATGAACTCATTTTCTGGTTGCAAACTGTTTTTCTGGTTGTGAAGAAGTCATAAAACCAGATGTTCAACTGGTCTCAGTTACAACCATGTAAAGATGCATTTTGTATGACGAGATCATGATGTCAAAGTAAATCCTTCATATGTTGGTTGCCATCTGGTCACATAACAACCAGGCAGACAGATTTTTCTGGTTACCTTCGTTAACAAAACGTTTTTATACAACCAGCATACAACGTGATCATAAAGTCATAAACGATGTCATGCTGAACACATTGCAAGAGATCATGAACTAAGTTTTGCATGTTTTCTCCCACAATGAGTTCAACTTCATACACACAGAAACACAGATTCCACACCGGGAAACATCCATGACTTGCGGCTACAATCAAGGGCTTTTGAGGATAACATCTGCAAGAGGGAATAAGGATACAATTGCTTTTCGAAACACAAACTACTCTGTTCGTTTTTTTAGGTCAATGTTCTCAACCTTGTGACTTCCTTCTGGCACACAGTTGTTGATATAATATGTAATGGTTCATGTGCTTAGCCTCCACGATCAACCAGGCCGAGACTTAGCCCTGCCCTCTCCACTCTCACCAACAACAATACTGTCAAATTAGAAATGTCAACAATACTGTCAAATGACAATATGTACAGTATAGTACATCCAGGTCCAACCACCCATTGACTCTGGTGGGGTCTTTCAGTGCCGTTTGACCAGAAACTACATCCTCAGGATGGGGCTGAGCAAGTCTGCTCTCCACGGAAGCGGATGTCATTCCTGGAGGAGGGTCTCCCTCCAGTTGAAGCTGTGGTTGGGTCCATGTGTGAGGGGCAGGATGGGTGGGTCCACCAGCTGCCAGATCCCCGTGTCACTCTGCTCCTCGCACGTACAGAAACCCAGGTAGGGGATCTACAGGAGGGAAAGAGGCTCTCGTCAGCCGCAATAAAGGCAGAAGGAAAGTTAGGAAGTGGGGTGGAAAGGCAGAGGGGGGGAAAGAGAGAGAGAGAGGAGAGAGAGCGGACAAAGAGAAGACAGACAAACACAGATACAGGGTGAAAGTAAGAGTGAAAAAGAGTGAGGGGGAAGACACAATGAGATCAAAATAAAATATCACATTGAGCGAGTAAAATAAACTTCAGCTGACCTTCCTGACTACTTGGATGAAGTCCTTGGAGGTCTGGGGGCTGCGGCCCTGGAGCTGTCGGGTGCAGGCCTCCAGAGAGGAAGCATGGGCCACAATCAGTATTTTGTTTCCTACAGAGTGAGAGATGAGGAGATGAGGGAAGGGAAGATCAACACGGACCAGATGAATCCCAAAGTCCATCCCACACAAGATGTTTCTGTATCACATCTGGGATTCAAATTGTATTGGTTTGCTTTCAAATGCAACGAGCATTTGATTGAGCCTGTCTAGCGTGGAGTGGGAGATGAACAGGGTTTGCACTTTTGGGACTATTACGTTGATTCCATTGCGCCAGGCAAGCTCAATCGAGCACAGCTAAAGGGTTTGAAAGATGGGTACTAATTGAATGCAGGACTGTTTTTTTATACACATCCCATCCAAAGCCACAGCAGTGACTGAACCCTGCATCATAATTACCCATATTTTTGCAGTCAGACAGAATGTCTTTGGTCACTTGGTAGCTCCGGCTCACGTACGTGTCATAGGACTCCGACACGCTAAGTTTGCATATTGGGATGAGAGGTCTGTGGGAAGAAGGAGTGAGAACATGTGAGACAGAGGCATGGCTGAAAAGGCCCCGGCCCCATCCAGCAACAACCCTTAGCCCCTACCTTTACCACTTCATGTACGTAGGTCAGAAGGAATTAAATAAGCATAGGCAACATGGTAGTAGCTCCATCATTTTCTTTGATAGGCTTAATGGAATGTTAAACATATTATTTGTACATATATGGTTGTCTTTATACCTGTGCCTAGGCCCAAGGTTAAAGGGACTAGGCATGGTTTCTGGATGGAGCCTAAATCTGCGTTTACACATGGAAGCGGCATCTCGCGGTGAAACATCAGCCATTCGTCTTCAATGGAAGGAAAGTGAGAGAAGCGGCGAGTTGGCGAGGGACCGTTGAGCGATGCGAGCATGGGCGCGGAAGCTGAAAAGGGCAGGACTAAAGCTGGGGAAGCAGAATTTTCATTAAATCCTCCGTGATATGGTGAAGCGACTGACCAATCGATTCTCACCATAGCTTCCAAACCCTACTGGATTGGCTGACAATGGCTGTTAATACGTAGCACAACCCAGCTTGCTTGCTAGCTTGTTAGCACGAGGGCGAGGCTAGCGTGCCTAGGCAAGTGCCCCTTGTATAGTGTAAATGGCCAGTAAGAGTACAGTATGGAGGTGAACCAGGAAACAGTCTTGCCTGTATCACCTGTATGTTGTGTCAACACTGAAGTGGGATGCAGCCAGGTCTGTGGGAGGGATCCAGGCAGGAAGAGACCTCCCAGAGACCCACTTGGTCCATTCGAATAGCCCTGGCTCCACTCTGATCTTCAGCTTGCCATCCTGCTGCAGACCTGCAAGGGGAGATAGAGAGGCGCATAAGCAAAAGAGCAAGACTGCAGCCTCTGCTGCACACACCAGCCTTGTCCAAAAACAACCCCTAGTCCCCTAGCCACTTACGTAGATCTGAAATGATTGGATTGAGATAAGCAATTTGGAGACAATTTCACTTAGCCTATCAGAAGGAAAAGGAACTACTTCCATATTGGCTAAACTTATCATATATTTGTTTACAAACATTGGAGTGAAAAAAGTGTATAATTTTGTTTCTGATGGAGTACAACAGTTGCTAAACTCATGAAGCATTTATAAATGAGATTGTTCAAGAATCAATGGGTACATATAATTAATTTGTAAATTAAATTGTTCTCGAATCAATGGGTAGATACAATTCATTTACAAGTTATATTCTTCTAGAATCAATGGGTACATATCATTCATTTATAAGCCCCAAAATGGATGTAGAAACTGCAGATCGCCCTTTAAAGTCTTCATCAGGGGTTAGAGAGGTGAACACAATCGATAAGGCTTTTTATCCTAAGCAGGATTTGTGGTGGCAAGTAACTACATGCTGGTTACATTTGAGGATGTTCTGAGCAGTCTGGACACAGCGCAGAGAAGGCGAACAGTACACAAAGTCTATCACGGTGTTGCTCTCCAACAACGCCTGACCTGCAACACAGGCAGACAGATAGACAGAGGAATAGGTTGTTATCACACTGTAATGAAACATTAAACATGGAATTGGGCAGATAACATATGTGTTGACAACCACGTACCCACTATTTGTGCTTGTGTGGAACCAAACACAGTGATGGGGGTGTCCATGTCGTAATCTCGGTGTCCTCCATTCCACATGGGCAGGCTGACTGGCATGTTCAGGTTAGTGCGCACATATCTACCTGTAGAACAGAACACCACAACCCAGCACACTGCTGTTATGGTTTCAAAACCTACAAACAATACTGCCGTTTTATCTATCCAATCAAAACATCATATTCATCCAACTCAAATTGTATGACTCCTTTGAAAGCACATTTGCTTTTAGGATTGATGCGTGATGTCTAATATTAAAGAAGTCTCGAGGTATTGCTCGCCTCAGATAGAATACCTTATGATAAGCTGTAGACCACACTATCTACCAAGAGAGTTTACATCTATATTATTCGTAGCAGTCTATTTACCACCACAGACCGATGCTGGTACTAAGACAGCACTCAGCGAACTCTATAAGGCCATAAGCAAACAAAAAAATGCTCATCCAGAAGAAGCACTCCAAATATATACCAGCATGTCACGTGCAACCAGAGGGAAAAAAAAACTCTAGACCACCTTTACTCCACACACAGAGATGCATACAAAGCTCTCCCTACCCTCCATTTGGCAAATCTATACTCCTGATTCCTGCGTACAAGCAAAAACTAAAGCAGGAAGTACCAGTGTCTCGCTCAATACGGAAGTGGTCAGATGACGCGGATGCTACGCTACAGGACTGTTTTGCTAGCACAGACTGTAATATGTTCCGGGATTCATCCAATGGCGTTGAGGAGTATACCACCTCCGTCATCGGCTTCATCAATAAGCGTATCGAAGGACGTCTTTCCCCACAGTGACCGGACGTACATATCCTAACCAGAAGCCATGGATTACAGGCAATATCCGCATCGAGCTAAAGGCTAGAGCTGCTGCTTTCAAGGAGCGGGACACTAATCCGGATATTATCCGCTAAGCCCTCAGAAGAACCATCAAACAAGCAAAGCGTCAATTATGGCAGTTTGGGTCTGGGATTTATGATAAATAGTTACGAGCCTAAATGACTCACGGATGATTACTATTGACTTCTTAATGAACTCGACTGTTGAATTCCCTAAATTATGTTAATAATGAATGATATGATT
Source organism: Oncorhynchus gorbuscha (assembly GCF_021184085.1). Lineage (NCBI taxonomy): Eukaryota > Metazoa > Chordata > Actinopteri > Salmoniformes > Salmonidae > Oncorhynchus > Oncorhynchus gorbuscha. The sequence goes on from NC_060185.1 coordinate 40,265,827, forward strand.
TGATCTTTGATTATGAATTTGATTGGATACATGTTATTTGTTTCCTTTGTGATGCAGCACAGACTACTCAGTAAATATACCACATTATGGTTAAAGGAATTCCTGCCTCAGTCTCATCCATTCCTCTGTCACCTGACACGTGACTACCTGTTCACCTTCACTGTCAGTCATCCTACCTTTCCAGCTACCCACACAGATTCCACTAATCTTTCAACAGGATTAAGACTGAATCTTACTACACCGGCTCTGACGCTCGTCGGATGAGGCATGGCTGTGAAAACTATTATGGACTACAAAGGAAACCCAGACGCGAGCTGCCCACTGAAGCGAGCCTACCAGACGAGCTAAATGCCTTTTATGCTCGCTTCGAGGCAAGCAACACTGAAGCATGCAAGAGAGCACCAGCTGTTCTGGATGACTGTGTGATAACGCTCTTGGTAGCCGATGTGAGCAAGACCTTTAAACAGGTCAACACTCACAAAGCCACGGGACCAGACGGATTACCAAGACGTGTACTCAAAGCATGGCATTTTCAACCTCTCCCTGACCGAGTCTGTAATACCTACATGTTTCAAGCAGACCACCATAGTCCCTGTGCCCAAGGAAGTGAAGGTAACCTGCCTAAATGATTACCGCCCCGTAGCACTCACGTCGGTAGCCATGAAGTGCTTTGAAAGGCTGGTCATGGCTCACATCAACAGCATCCTCATGGATACCCTAGACCCACTCCAATTCGCATACGACCCAAACAGATCCACAGATGACACAATCTCAATAGCACTCCACACTGCCCTTTCCCACCTGGACAAAAGGAACACACACCTATGCGAGAATGCTGTTCATTGACTACAGCTCAGCGTTCAACACCATAGTGCCCACAAAGCTCATCACTAAGCTAAGGACACTGGGATTAAACACCTCCCTCTGGATCTTGGACTTCTTGACGGGCCGCCCCCAGGTGTTAAGGGTAGGCAACAACATGTCTGCCACACTGATCCTCAACACCGGGATCCTTCAGGGTTGTGTACTCAGTCCCCTCCTGTACTCCCTGTTCACCCAGAACTGTTTAGCCAAACATGACTCCAACACCATCATTAAGTTTGCTGACGACACAACAGTGGTAGGCCTGATCACCGACAACGGAGAGACAGCCTATAGGGGGAGGTCAGAGAACTGGCAGTGTGGTGCCAAGACAACATCCTCTCCCTCAATGTGATCAAGACAAAGGAGCTGATCATGGACTACAGGAAAAGGCAGGCAGAACAGGCCCCCAAAAACATTGATGGGGTTGTAATGGAGCGGTCGAGGGTTTTAAGTTCTTTGGTGTCCATAACACCAACAAACTATCATGGTCCAAACACACCAAGACAGTTATGAAGACAGCACGACAAAACCTTTTTCTCCCCAGGAGACTATTATACTGTATATGCGTAGTCACTTCACTCCTACCTACTTGTATAAATGACCTCAACTAACCTGTACCCCAGCACACTTACTCGGTACCGGTACCCCCTGTATATAGCCTCGTTACTGTTATGTTATTGTGTTACTTTTAATTATTTTTTATGTTTTACTTTAGTTTATTTGGTAAATATTTTCTTAACTCTTTTTGAACTGCACTGTTGGTTAAAGGGCTTGTACTGTAAGTAAGCATTTCACGGTAAGGTCTACACTTGTTGTATCCGGCGCATGTGACAAATAAAGTTTTATTTGATTCGATTTGACTCTGCTCACCTTTGGAGTCAGAGCACAGTGAAAGCCACTGTTTCCCAAACACCACATCCATCCGCTCACCGTGCCGACAGACAAACAGGGTCCGCTTGGGCAGCTGAGAGTGATTGCTACCGACCCGAAGCACCTAAGAAACAATACAGTGAATTGGGGCATCAAATCCATAACATTTCCCAACATTTTCAAGAATTGATCAGTACACCAGAAAAAAAGCTTTTGTATTGGAGCAAAGTTATAGTTTGTGTTTTTGTATTAGTTTTTATTTACATTAGTTTGTATTTTTTTATTTGAAGTTCAGTTTAATTTCCTTTTCAGACCTGATTTGCTAGTTTTAATTTAGTTAGTTGTATACAAATATTTATATTTCATTTGTATATGATTTAGTTTCAGTTTTAGGAGCGGCAGGTAGTCTAGGGTTAGAGTGTTGGGCCAGTAACCAAAAGGTTGCTAAATCGAATCCCCGAGCTGACAAGGTAAAAATCTGTCGTTCTGTCCCTGAACAAGGCAGTTAACCCACTGTTCCTAGGCCGTCTGTGTAAATAACAATATGTTCTTATTAACTGACTTGCATAGTTAAATAAAGGCTAAATAAATAAATGTTTTGGTGTTAGGAACAGAAAGCATGCGTTGGAGGCTAGGAGCCATTGGTGTTGTATAGTGTTTTGGGGATGTAATTTCTCGCAACTGAGGGCAGTAGTACAGTCGTGGCCAAAAGTTGAGAATGACACAAATATTAATTTCCACAAAGTTTGCTGCTTCAGTGTCTTTATATACTTTTGTCAGATGTTACTATGAAATACTGAAGTATAATTACAAGTGTTTCAGTGTCAAAGGCTTTCATTGACAATTACATGATGTTGATGCAAAGAGTCAATATTTGCAGTGTTGACCCTTCTTTTTCAAGACCTCTGCAATCCACCCTAGCATGTTGTCAATTAACTTCTGGGCCACATCCTGACTGATGGCAGCCCATTCTTGCATAATCAATGCTTGGAGTTTGTCAGAATTTGTGGGGTTTTGTTTGTCCACCCACCTCTTGAGTATTGACCTCAAGTTCTCAATGGGATTAAGGTCTGGGAAGTTTCTGGCCATGGACCCAAAATATCAATGTTTTGTTCCCCGAACCACTTAGTTATCACTTTTGCCTCATGGCAAGGTGATCCATCATGCTGGAAAAGGTATTGTTCATCACCAAACTGTCCCTAGATGGTTGGGAGAAGTTGCTCTCGGAGGATGTGTTGGTACCATTCTTTATTCATGGCTGTGTTATTAGGCAAAATTGTGAGTGAGCCACTCCCTTGGCTGAGAAGCAACCCCGCACATGAATGGTCTCAGGATGCTTTACTGTTGGCATGACACAGGACTGATGGTAGCGCTCACCCTGTCTTCTCTGAACAAACTTCTTTCTGGATGCCCCAAAAAGGGGATTCATCAGAGAAAATGACTTTACCCCAGTCCTCAGCAGTCCAATCCCTGTACCTTTTGCAGAATATCAGTCTGTCCCTGATGTTTTTCCTGGAGAGAAGTGGATTCTTTGCTGTCCTTCCTGACACCAGACCATCCTCCAAAAGTCTTTGCCTCACTGCTGCCATTCCTGAGCAAGCTCTGTACTGGTGGGGCCCCAATCCCACAGCTGAATCAACTTTAGGAGACAGTCCTGGCGCTTGCTGGACTTTTTTGGGCGCCCTGAAGCCTTCTTCACAACAATTGAACCGCTCTCCTTGAAGTTCTTGATGATCCGATAAATGGTTGATTTAGGTGCAATCTTACTGGCAGCAATACCCTTGCCTGTGAAGCCCTTTTTGTGCAAAGCAATGATGATGGCACGTATTTCCTTGCAGGTAACCATGATTGACAGAGGAAGAACAATGATTCCAAGCACCACCCTCTTTTTGAAGCTTCCAGCCTGTTATTGGAACTCAATCAGCATGACAGAGTAGTCTCCAGCCTTGTCCTCGTCAACACTAACACCCGTGTTAACAAGAGCATCACCGACATGATGTCAGCTGGTCCTTTTGTGGCAGAGCTGAAATGCAGTGGAAATGTTTTTTTTTTTGGGGGGGGGGTTCTGTTCATTTGCATGACAAAGAGGGACTTTGCAATTAATTGCAATTCATCTGATCACTCTTCAGAACATTCTGGAGTATATGCAAATTGCCATCATACAAACTGAGGCAGCAGACTTTGTGAAAATGAATATTTGTGTAATTCTCAAAACTTTTGGCCACCAATGTACATACATTCTAAAGTCAATCTCAATGAGACTTGGATTTAATATGAATAGCGCAAAGACTGGTGCAAAAAAATATGGTGGAAGGATTTGTTTTTTATTTAATTTACTATGATAACCTTGATTTTAAATCATTCTTCAAGAATAATAAGAATCCTGCTGCATATCATAACCAGGACCAGGAATTTTTCCTGATCAGGATTAAACGCTAGGCACTAGTTATCCTGGTTAGGAAAAGCTGTATGGTTTAGTTAAAGAAACTTCTTTCTTTTCTTTGGAAAAAGTGCCAGTACCTGCATGGGATGATAGATGAGGCTCGAAGTGGGTGTGTCCCCAGGGCTTGCGTTGTCGAGGCGACGGCTGTCCAGCAGCCCATCGAACAGGCCCCTTTCCCTGCTCTCTTTGTCGGAGGTGGCGGAGCAATTGAAGAAGGAGTGTGATCTGCACAGGGTAGACGACAAGAGTTAACACACATACTCACTACTACTCATTCATCACTACTGACTACTGAGCAGAACTCTCCATGCTCTTTTACAGTGTTCTGGCCCTGGGTACGGGTCAATTCCAATTCAAGATGCAAACAGTTCCTTCTGGATTGACTGAATTGAAATGGAATTGACCCCTGCCCCTATGTTCTGGACCCAGGACTGTAAGTAAGAAGTAAGAAGCACGCCAGGGGTGTAAGTAAGAAGCACATTCTGAGGGCTCACCCGTGGAAGACCCAGGTGTCACACTCGTCTGCCCGGCTGACGTAGTTCTCAGGCAATAGGCCGGACAGCCCCGTGGCCAGGGAGGACCCGTAGACCCAGCCCTCGCTGGTGTTTTTCTGCTCCAAGGGAGACGTGAAGACAAAGTCACCCAGGACCAGCTCCAGCTCGTCCTCATTCTGAGGGGCGTAGGGATACATCACGCGCAGCGTCTGCAACAGAGGGAGGGAAGGACACAGCTTGAGCACACCAACGCTATATCTAACACCAGAATACAGTACAATGCAAGGCTATAGGTCTAAATGGGCAAGCTCGTAAAGGGCCACTGTGACATTTACAGCCGTTTCTAAATTAATTATACTGTATATTCCCATTGATTCTTGAAGAATATCAATTATTATAAATGGCTCATGAGCTTGTCTTGTAGAAGGTACAAGGTCTATTTCATGGTGTTGATTAGTAGAAAGTACAAGAGTAGTATTGGATGTGAAATGAAAACAAAGTGTTATTATTACCTCATGATTGGCAAACCGAATGTCCCGGGAGAAAAGGACAGCCAGCCAATCACAGCCTAGCTTCACCTCGATTCCCTTGGCCAGCTTTTCCAGGGAGGTCAGGTGATTGGTGGGGAAGTAGTAGGCTAACGTCACATGGAGCTGCTTCTTATGGGGCTCTAAATGGACATCTGAGACAGAGAGAGGAGCACGAGTGAATAAAGGTAAAGAATATCAAGAAAGCCATTTCTGTGGGGCAAACTACTACAGTGGAAATCTAGCTCAGCAAATCATAGAACTACAGACTTGAGCAAAATGTCCCCATATTTTCCAAACAATCTTTTTTGACGTGTTATAATCCACCATGCACAATTTGAAATGAAGCTCCAAACTGACGGTGCTTTATGGTGAGGATAATCTCTTTAGGATTAAGCATTACAGTCAGGGCCGGCGCCAGAACGAATCAGTTGGACAAGCATTTGATTTTTATGCACGGGCACATCCTGTGTACTTGCGCGCAAACACATTTTGTTAATGGGTGTTATGATAAAGACCATACACTCTTAGAAAAAAAGCTGCTATCTAGAACACAGAAGGTTTCTTTGGCTGTACCCATAGGAGAACCCTTTGAAGAACCATTTTTAGTTCCAGGTAGATCCCCTTTGGTTTCAATGTAGAACCCTTTCCACAGAGGGTTCTACATGGAACCAAAAAGGGTTTTTACCAGCAACCAAAAAGGGTTCTCCTATGGGCTGAAGAACCGTTTTGGAACCCTTTTTTCTAAGAGTGTAGGCAGCTCGTGAATTTCAAGTTTGGGGAAGCTTACAATTTATCCTACCATTTCAACCTATCTGCGTGCCATATGACTAAAGACCAATGCAGCAGTAGGCCTTTAACGTCCATCATCACCTAAATAAAATACATAGGACTTAAGCCGCAAAATAAAGTGGAAAATATCCTGATGAAAATGCTGGTTCTTTCAATCACATTAATATCTCTGCCTCCCTTTCTATCTGTCTTGACTTGAGCTGTCGCTAGCGAAATGCAACATTGTACCAACTCGGCAGGTTGGCGTACTCAGACGCGAACGCTCCCTTCATGTTGTCAGGACAGAGAAACCACACACATGCTGTAACGGTTTTGACTTGAGGTTATTATTTATAGGGGTGCCAGGTAGGTTGTGCCTACCAGAGAAAACATTAGTTTCTCCTTTTAGTTTGGGTGGGAATGAGTCCCATCTGGTCCGTCAAGTCTACACCAATACAAAGGACGTATGTAAAAGTCAGGATGGAAATAAACTTTTCATAAACCCTTAAAACATTGAAAAGAACTTCAAAAACAATTATATTCTGTTGCGTGGGTTGTATTAGCAACAACAATGATTACACACATATATAATAATATCACAATGAGTTCTGGTTCCTCCAGAAATGTCCTGTACCTCGGGCCTAAAAAGAGTCCTGCCCGGTAAAGGAGTTCAGTGAACTCAAGTGACTTTTGTCACGCGATGTTTGTCCGTTCGTTCCGTGTAGCGTAAACCCAGTATTAAACATACAATCAATATAACAATTACTTTACCACAGAACCTTAAAGCGGATCAACTCTTAATTAAGTCCTCAACTACCACTAACTACACAAATCACAGTATACATCACATCCAAACAAATGAAATACCGTATACAAAAAGGTGGTGGTCAGTCAGACAATCCAATCCGCCAATAGATCTCCAGCGGAGAAAGGCCACGAAGAACGGAGGAGGTGTAGTCCAGGGACGCAAAGAGTGGATCCGATCCTGGGTAAACTCTCTTAGGCTACAAAACACACGTTTAACGGCAACAAAACAACGGAATAGAGAAGCTTCGGAACTGAGGGTTGAACACATCCTCATGCACGTCTCCATCACAACCCCCTTTCGTGCAGCTGATGCTGGCTATTTAATTGGGAATTAAAGGGAAAGCGCCCTATTGGAAGGAGCTGCACTGAGACGGTTCAGAAAAATTCAGGGCCGTCACAATGCTCATTGCTCACATGGAGCACTCCAAACAAAAGACAGTGAAAAAATTGACAAAACTCCTAAACGATGATTACGAAATAAATCTCACAAGTGTAGCAGGTTGTGAACTCTGCAAACAACGTTTCCACTCTGAGAATGAGAATGGTAAATTACTGTAATACATGTATTAACCGAAATGAATGTAACTAAATGACAGAGATGAACGGTATATTTACTAGGACTACTGGTTACATATGTAATGTTGAATTGACAAAAAGAAACAATCAAAGGTCAAACAATTCACACAACGAAACAATGACTGTGAAAGATTTGGCGGGAGACACCTGAGAACATTCTGGAGTGCTGAGTGCATGTATTCTAGAGAGAGAACCCCATATCTTCGCCACACACCCAGCCCCTTCTTCTAGTCTCAACATTTTATACTCAAGACACATGATCCTCACACATTTTAGATGCTTTTCACTGATAGCCGTAACTCGATAATCAGCTAGGCCTATTGCCACGCGCTCTGCCCAAATTGCTGCCTACCCCAATAGGCACAGGCCTGTACACTTGTGATTTGAAACAATCCACAGCAACAAACAAAAAAAAAACATTTTAAGAAGATAATGATCCTCTGTGGCCAAGTCAAGCTCTCTGGTAGAGTATTTTTGAATGATTTTATTTAGACAGGAGTAATTATATAATTTTGGCAAAACATCCATTTACTTTAGGGGAAGCCAGCCTCTGAACAGTGCACTGTGCACACGCCAACTTTCCTTTCTAATGTTCAAGTGGCTGAAACCATCTCGTATGTAATGACGAGATGCTCATGTCTCCGCCCTAACAATGTGAGTCGTTGTCCCAAAGGCCGGAATGCAGGTGACAAGTTTAGGTCTGCATATAAACGCAATGGGCTTATTCAGGACAGATTTGCGGGAGAGCAAGCGCTCTCACGTTCGCCTCTTCCTCTCTGCTGAAACTAGCGAGCGAAACAGCACCCCTCTGTCTTACTATATGTGGCCCGTGTATCTGACGCTGTCCGGCCAGAAAGAGTATGACATGCCATACCCATTTTGTCTAGACAGCATCAGATACATGGTCCACACATACAGAGACAGAGACGAGCTGTTTCACTCGCTCAGATGCTTAATCTGAGATTGATGTGTCTTTCTTTCTTTGCGTGTCTCAGTCAAATAATTGATCGGTCGGTAGGGCCCGCCAATAAATTCAGCCCTTATTACAGTCATCCCTTACCAGCTTAAAATATGTAATTTTCTGACCAAAGCATGTGGAGAGATAGACTGCCTGTAAAAAGGCAACGTGTGTATGCTTGTGTGTGTGTCTGGCGTGCTTGCGTGCATGCGTGGGTGTGTGTCCATGTGTCACAGGTAGAGATAGTTCCTACCTGCTTTTCTGGCAGCCTCGGAAGCAAAGTCAGCAGCAAACTGCTTGAGGACATCTGCGATCTGCTCCTCGACGAAGAGGCCTATGAAGTTGAAGGAGGTGTAGAGCTCCAGGGGCAGAGGGCTAGGGAAACGACCCCTCCATTGGTCGACCGTGGCCTGCAGGGCCTCCAACAGGGCATCCACCTTCTTGTCTGCACACTGCGGGACAGGGTCGAGTCTGAGTACCACACAAACACTGAGTCTTACATTAATATTTAGGGCCAGTTTTCCAGACACAGATTAGTCCTAGTCCTTGGACTTGTGCTCAATGGAGAATCACCATTAAAAGCACGTTTTAGTCCAGGACTAGGCTTAATCTGTATCTGAGAAACTGGCCCTTACTAGACAGATGTTACAGTCTCTTGACCTCAACGGGACTTCCTGGATAAATGCACACTTAGAAAAAAGGGTTCCAAAAGGGTTCTTCGGCTGTCCCCATAGAATAACTATTTTTGGTTACAGGTGGAACTTTTTTAGGTTCTACATGGAACCAAAAAGTGTTTTTCAAAGGCTTCACCTATTGGGACAGTCAAAAAACACCTTCAGCACCTTTTTTTCATAAGTCTTAAGTAATGTAATTACAATACTTCATGGTTAGCTGAATTCGAGGGAGAAGCATCCATGTGTTGATGTATGACGTGAGGCTCACCATGAAGAACTGGCAGAGCGTGATGTGGGGGAAGATGTTGTGGGCCTTGTTCTTGCCGCAGGAGACGCGGGACTGCTGCCAGAAGTGATGGAGCTGATTCTGCAGGGGTCCGCTGGGGCGCAGGTACAGGACGTACTCTCTGGGCAACGGGTCATCCAGGAAGGGGTCATCCACATGGGAGAACAGCCTGAGGAAGAGCAGGAGAAGAAGAAGAGAAGGAGGAGGCTTATCAACGACTGAGGTAGAAGATGTGTGTGTGTGGGGGGGGAGCGGGGCTCCAATGCAGCTGTTTTGATCTCAATATGAAATCATTTCTGGGTAACAATTAAGTACCTTACTGTGATTGTTTCCATTTAAAATGGTCAAAAATAAACAAAAAAATTGCTTCTTAGAAAATAGTCATTTCTCAAGCAAGAACTTAGCTGGGACTGTCTGGGCGTGGTCTGAAAAACTAGCTGTTATTGAAAAAGAGGTTTGGAACTCTCTTTCTTATTGGTCTATTAACTAATTTACCATCTGGGGATGTCAACAGGCAGGCCAAAACTCCATCCCACCAAAACATGCTGAAACTTCAGATGATATTTTCAAACAGCTCTTACATTAAAATGGCATCATTATACTTTTCACAATTTCACAGTATTATTCCAACCTCATAGTGTGGAAATATATATAAAACCCAGGAAATGTTGACTGCACTGGGCCTTTAAAGAATTGTAGTCATTCACACATATGCAGCACAGCAGAGGGCAGCATAACACACATGGTTAATCTCTGGGAGTGTGTGTTTGTATACCTGTGCATGTGTGTGTTAGAACTCACCAGTCACATGCTGCCTGTACACTCCTGCCTCCTGTTGATACTAGTGCCTTCAATCTGCAAAGACAGAAAACAGTAATGGCTACAATGCTTCCTTTACAAGGCACAAAGTCAGAGTTCACCATCTCTGTTCCCTATTTGTCTGAGATAAGTGACCCAGGCTGCGTCCCAAATGGCACCCTGTTGCCTATTGGGCCCCCATCAAAAGTAGTGCACAATATAGGGAAAAGGCTCCCATCTGGGAGGCACAGATTCACACAGTTGTAAGAAGCACTACTGAGGCAGAGTTCATACACTGTATCTTTAGTCATGTGGAGCATGGTTCAGCAGGAGTAACACAGCCTTTATTATAAACAGCGGAGTCTGATACAGTGGACAGTTGTGCTAAGTTCATCATATTGTTTCAATAAGACACGCCAGAGGGAAGTGTGGAGGAGATTCCTTCGATACAGTATGAGTATGAATAAAACAGAAAGGTGTGAAGTGGACTACCCACCGCATATCATTTCCACGAAGCCACTTCAAATGTCAAAACCAATTCAATCCATGAAAATAGACACACATGCTAAGTCACTCTCCGAAATAGCAGACAACCGTATTGTGAGACAGCTTCCTCAATCCAGCAGCACCTGGAGGCCTGGTTAATAAGCAGTGGAGGGAGCATGTTGCTTCTTATTAGGCCATCAAAACCTAATTGCAAACTATTTAAGGGAAGGAAAAAAACTTGGAAACTGCTAATGCGATTCACCTCTCTGGGGACTATAGTCTCCATGGCATCCGCAGCGGTGGAAACCAAGACAGCACCTAGTACCGAGACCTGGGGGGCACCAGTAGGGCAGAGACAGACCCTCTCCAATGTAAATGTAGATGTTTGGTTTGGACAGGGCCTCTTGGCCTTACCTTTTGGCTCACTTATTAAAAGTACAAATACAATGTTGATCCAGTTTAACTTACTTCTGTATCCGCAAACACGGGTTGACGCAATAGAGTCAAAAGGTGTTAACCAACCAGTTTAACATTTGAGCTCCACCAGACACCCAAGTCAATCTGTGGAAAAGGGTAGTACAGATGCTTAATGGTATATCTACCGTAAGAATGTAGGACATATTTCACCTTTCACCCAGGCCCTTCAACAGTACTAGTTTAAACTTGACAATACTAGGATTGTGTGAAGATGTAATGTTGCGGACAGGGAGTGTCCACAGAGGATTGATTTCATGCATTACATCAGCCAAACATACAGTGGGGCAAAAAAGTATTTAGTCAGCCACCAATTGTGCAAGTTCTCTCACTTAAAAAGATGAGAGAGGCCTGTAATTTTCATCATAGGTACACTTCAACTATGACAGACAAAATGAGAAAAAAAATCCTGAAAATCACATTGTAGGATTTTTATGAATTTATTTGCAAATTATGGTGGAAAATAAGTATTTGGTCAATAACAAAAGTTTATCTCAATACTTTGTGATATACCCTTTGTTGGCAATGACAGAGGTCAAACATTTTCTGTAAGTCTTCACAAGGTTTTCACACACTGTTTCTGGTATTTTGGCCCATTCCTCCATGCAGATCTCTTCTAGAGCAGTGATGTTTTGGGGCTGTTGCTGGGCAACACGGACTTTCAACTCCCCCCAAAGATTTTCTATGGGGTTGAGATCTGGAGACTGGCTAGGCCACTCCAGGACCTTGAAACACTCCTTCGTTGCTTGGGCGGTGTGTTTGGGATCATTGTCATGCTGAAAGACCCAGCCACGTTTCAACTTCAATGCCCTTGCTTATGGAAGGAGGTTTTCACTCAAAATCTCACGATACATGGCCCCATTCATTCTTTCCTTTACATGGATCAGTCGTCCTGGTCCCTTTGCAGAAAAACAGCCCCAAGCATGATGTTTCCACCCCCATGCTTCACTGTAGGCATGGTGTTCTTTGGATGCAACTCAGCATTCTTTGTCCTCCAAACACAACGAGTTGAGTTTTTACCAAAAAGCTATATTTTTGTTTCATCTGACCATGTGACATTCTCCCAATCTTCTTCTGGATCACCCAAATGCTCTCTAGCAAACTTCAGACGGGCCTGGACATGTACTGGCTTAAGCAGGGGGACACGTCTGGCACTGCAGGATTTGAGTCCCTGGCGGTGTAGTGTGTTACTGATGGTAGGCTTTGTTACTTTGGTCCTAGCTCTCTGCAGGTCATTCACTAGGTCCCCCCGTGTGGTTCTGGGATTTTTGCTCACCGTTCTTGTGATCATTTTAACCCCACGGGGTGAGATCTTGCATGGAGCCCCAGATCGAGGGAGATTATCAATGGTCTTGTATGTCTTCCATTTCCTAATTGCTCCCACAGTTGATTTATTCAAACCAAGCTGCTTACCTATTGCAGATTCAGTCTTCCCAGCCTGGCGCAGGTCTACAATTTTGTTTCTGGTGTCCTTTGACAGCTCTTTGGTCTTGGCCATAGTGGAGTTTGGAGTGTTACTGTTTGAGGTTGTGGACAGGTGTCTTTTATACTGATAACAAGTTCAAACACGTGTCATTAATACAGGTAACAAGTGGAGGACAGAGGAGCCTCTTAAAGAAGAAGTTACAGGTCTGTGAGAGCCAGAAATCTTGTTTGTTTGTAGGTGACCAAATACTTATTTTCCACCATAATTTGCAAATAAATTAATTAAAAATCTTACAATGTGATTTTCTGGATTTTTTTTCTTCTCATTTTATATGTCATAGTTGAAGTGTACCTATGATGAAAACTACAGGCCTCTCTCATCTTTTTAAGTGGGAGAACTTGCACAATTGGTTGCTGACTAAATACTTTTTTGCCCCACTGTATGAGGCCACAGGGGAGCAGCTACAAACACTATACCCTCACACAGGAAATGCTCAATACAAGTGCATGTATCTCTTTAATCTTTGATCATTCGCTCCAACTCAACATAGGGCTCCCATATTGAGTTCATTCAAATGTCTCCCTACATCAGAAGCAGTGTCACAGGTTACATGGCCTGAAGTTCGTCATTACACCAGTCACAGATATGAAGACATGGGAGAGCAACTACATAGGAACCACAAACACTCTACCATCACACAGTAAAGGCTCAATGTGTGCATGTGCCTCTTGTATTTCAATATGAATATCTTTAAGGACCATATACACCCATATCATTCTATTGTTGGGGTATACCCACACGATTCCAACACAGAAAAGCTGATTTTCAACATACTTGAATTATTTCACTCATATTGTAATTAATTATATATTTTTTATTATATATAAATGATCATATTTCATAGAAATCTAGAAACACTGGACAGTTACTTTAAAGGAGGCTACAATTGTCAGATCAACTGGGTGTCCTGCCACAAGACTGGCTTTAGTCCGAGATAAAACTGAATACAACTGAGCTAATACCTGGGCATTAGTTTAGGTAGCTAATGCTAGTCTTCAGGTCTAAGGCGCATTTACTCCTTAGACCAAAAGTGAGTGTGTATACAGTTGAAGTCAGAAGTTTGCATACACCTTAGCCAAATACATTTAAACTCAGTTTTTCACAAATCCTGACATTTAATCCTAATAAAAATTCCCTGTAACATTTAACATTTAACATTTTAACATTTAACACATTTAACATTTAAGTCATTTAGCAGACGCTCTTATCCAGAGCGACTTACAAATTGGTGCATTCACCTTATGACATCCAGTGGGACAGTCACTTAACAATAGTGCATCTAAAACTTAGGGGGGGGGTGGGGTGAGAGGGATTACTTAACCTATCCTAGGTATTCCTTAAAGAGGTGGGGTTTCAGGTGTCTCCGGAAGGTGGTGATTGACTCCGCTGTCCTGGCGTCGTGAGGGAGTTTGTTCCACCATTGGGGGGGCCAGGGCAGCGAACAGTTTTGACTGGGCTGAGCGGGAGCTGTACTTCCTCAGTGGTAGGGAGGCGAGCAGGCCAGAGGTGGATGAACGCAGTGCCCTTGTTTGGGTGTAGGGCCTGATCAGAGCCTGGAGGTACTGAGGTGCCGTTCCCCTCACAGCTCCGTAGGCAAGCACCATGGTCTTGTAGCGGATGCGAGCTTCAACTGGAAGCCAGTGGAGAGAGCGGAGGAGCGGGGTGACGTGAGAGAACTTGGGAAGGTTGAACACCAGACGGGCTGCGGCGTTCTGGATGAGTTGAAGGGTTTAATGGCACAGGCAGGGAGCCCAGCCAACAGCGAGTTGCAGTAATCCAGACGGGAGATGACAAGTGCCTGGATTAGGACCTGCGCCGCTTCCTGTGTGAGGCAGGGTCGTACTCTGCGGATGTTGTAGAGCATGAACCTACAGGAACGGGCCACCGCCTTGATGTTAGTTGAGAACGACAGGGTGTTGTCCAGGATCACGCCAAGGTTCTTGGCGCTCTGGGAGGAGGACACAAATGGAGTTGTCAACCGTGATGGCGAGATCATGGAACGGGCAGTCCTTCCCCGGGAGGAAGAGCAGCTCCGTCTTGCCGAGGTTCAGCTTGAGGTGGTGATCCGTCATCCACACTGATATGTCTGCCAGACATGCAGAGATGCGATTCGCCACCTGGTCATCAGAAGGGGGAAAGGAGAAGATTAATTGTGTGTCGTCTGCATAGCAATGATAAGAGAGACCATGTGAGGTTATGACAGAGCCAAGTGACTTGGTGTATAGCGAGAATAGGAGAGGGCCAAGAACAGAGCCCTGGGGGACACCAGTGGTGAGAGCGCATGGTGAGGAGACAGATTCTCGCCACGCCACCTGGTAGGAGTGACCTGTCAGGTAGGACGCAATCCAAGCGTGGGCCGCGCCGGAGATGCCCAACTCGGAGAGGGTGGAGAGGAGGATCTGATGGTTCACAGTATCGAAGGCAGCCGATAGATCTAGAAGGATGAGAGCAGAGGAGAGAGAGTTAGCTTTAGCAGTGCGGAGCGCCTCCGTGATACAGAGGAGTGCAGTCTCAGTTGAATGACTAGTCTTGAAACCTGACTGATTTGGATCAAGAAGGTCATTCAGAGAGAGATAGCGGGAGAGCTGGCCAAGGACGGCACTGTCTTAGGTCAGTAAGGATCACCACTTTATTTTAAGAATGTGAAATGTCAGAATAATAGTAGAGAGAATGATTTATTTCAGCTTTTCTTTCTTTCATCACATTCCCAGTGGGTCAGAAGTTTACACACGCTCAATTCGTATTTGGTAGCATTGTCTTTCAATTGTTTAACTTGGGTCAAACGTTTCGGGTAGCCTTCCACAAGCTTCCCACAATAAGTTGGGTGAATTTGGGCTCATTCCTCCTGACAAAACTGGTGTAACTGAATCAGGTTTGTAGGCCACCTTGCTCGCACACGCTCTTTCAGTTCTGCCCACAAATCTTCTATAGGATTGAGGTCAGGGCTTTGTGATGGCCACTCCAATACCTTGACTTTGTTGTCCTTAAGCTACTTTGCCACAACTTTGAAAGTATGCTTGGGGTCATTGTCCATTTGGAAGACCCATTTATGACCAAGCTTTAACTTCCTGACTGACGTCTTGAGATGTTGCTTCAATATAGTCACATAATTTTCCTTCCTT
This sequence comes from Oncorhynchus gorbuscha, assembly GCF_021184085.1. Classification (NCBI taxonomy): domain Eukaryota; kingdom Metazoa; phylum Chordata; class Actinopteri; order Salmoniformes; family Salmonidae; genus Oncorhynchus; species Oncorhynchus gorbuscha. The sequence goes on from NC_060185.1 coordinate 40,281,463, forward strand.
GTCATGCCATCTATTTTGTGAAGTGCACCAGTCCCTCCTGCAGCAAAGCACCCCCACAACATGATGCTGCCACCTTCGTGCTTCACAGTTGGGATGGTGTTTTTCGGCTTGCAAGCCTCCCCCTTTTCCTCCAAACATAATGATGGTCAATATGGTCAAACAGATCTATTTTGACCAGAGGACATTTCTCCAAAAAGTACGATCTTGGTCCCCATGTGAAGTGGCAAACCGTTGTCGGGCTTTTCATGCCGGGTTTGTAGCAGTGGATTCTTCCTTACTGGACGGCCTTTCAGGTTATGTCGATATAGGACACATTTTACTGTGGATATAGATACTTTTGTACCTGTTCCCTCCAGCATCTTCACAAGGTCCTTTGCTGTTGTTCTGGGATTGATTTGCACTTTTCGCACCAAAGTACGTTCATCTCTAGGAGACAGAACGCGTCTACTTCCTGAGCGGTATGACGGCTGTGGTACCATGGTGTTTATACTTGTGTACTATTGTTTGTACAGATTAATGTGGTACCTTCAGGCATTTGGAAATTGCTCCCAAGGATGAACCAGACTTGTGGCGGTCTACAATTTTTTTTCTGAGGTCTTGGCTGATTTCTTTTGATTTTGATGTCAAGCAAAGATGCACTGAGTCTGAAGGTAGGCCTTGAAATACATCCACAGGTACACCTTCAATTGACCCAAATTATGTCAATTAGCCTATCCGAAGCTTTTAAAGCCATGACATCATTTTCTGGAATTTTCCATGCTGTTTAAAGGCACAGTTTACTTAGTGTATGTAAACTTTTGACCCACTGGAATTGTGATACAGTGAATAATAAGTTAAATCATTTGTCTGCATACAATTGTTGGAAAAATTACCTGTGTCATGCACAAAGTAGATGTCCTAACTGACTTGCCAAAACTATAGTTTGTTAACAAGAAACTTGTGCAGTGGTTGAAAAACTAGTTTTCATGACTCCAACGGTAGTGTATGAAAACTTCTGACTTCAACTGTACAGAGCCCTGTTCCAGAGTGGAAGCTAAATGTGGCCCATGTACCAAGTGTGTATCAAATTCTGAATCAAAGGAGGTGCAGCGATCAGATCTCTGTAACTGAATATATTAGGTGCATAACACAATCATGCATACAAAAGCCACAGTTGTGTGAGTTCAGCTACATTCAGCTCAAAGTTGTTCCAACCTCAATGGAAAAAACAGGCAGCTGCTTTTGACTTGTGGCCTGTTCTCTGTACTGGAGATCCTCTGTGAACCGCACAGGCCTCAGTCCAACATCCTGAAAAAGGTAGCGAAAGCATTCTCCCTGTCAGGCTGTCTATGGGCTGCGCTGAAATGAACCCCTTAAAAGTATCACAGTGCTTCCCCATCTACACTTCAGATGCTTCTGACAGGAAACACTTCAGAAGTAAATCAGCTGAGGACAATGTGGTCTGTCTTTCTCAGATCTGAACCATGCGTAAAAATAAGCTGTGGTCACTGGTATTTAAAGGTTTGCAATCAACCGAAATGGTTTGAATGAAGAGAGAACCAGTGTGACAGTTAGATCACTCCCACATGTGAACATATCATAGCCCAGTGTTCCCCAACAAGTTGGTTTTATTCATCCCTCCAAGTTTTTTTGTTTTGTTTTTCTAATGAAAAAAAAGAGTATATATTATTTTGGGGGCTTGGTGGGTCGTTTTCTTTGCTGGACATAAAAGACAGTAAAAACATCAGGAGATCAGCTATTTTTTTATGTTTAACTTTTTTACCCCTTTTTCATGATATCCAATTGGTAGCTACAGGCTTGTCCCATCGCTGCAACTCCCGTAAGAACGAGAGAGAGAGAGAGAGAGAGAGAGAGAGAGAGAGAGAGAGAGAGAGAGAGAGAGAGAGAGAGAGAGAGAGAGAGAGAGAGAGAGAGAGAGAGAGAGAGAGAGAGAGAGAGAGAGAGAGAGAGAGAGAGAGAGAGAGAGAGAGAGAGAGAGAGAGAGAGAGAGAGAGAGAGAGAGAGAGAGAGAGAGAGAGAGGCGAAAGCCATGCGTCCTTCGAAACACAACCCTGCCAAACCGCACTGCTGGCTTAACCAGGAAGCCAGCCACACCAATGTGCTGGAGGAAACACCGTACAACTTGCAGCTGTAGTCAGCGTGCATGCACCCTGCCCACCACAGGAGTCGCAAGAGCGCAATTGGACAAGGACATCCCGGCCTGCCAAACCCTCCCCTAACCCAGACGACACTGGGACAATTGTGCGTCACCTCGTGTATCCCGATCACGGCCGGCTGCGACACAGCCCAGGATCGACCCCGGATCTGTAGTGACGCCTTAAGCACGGCAGTGCTTTAGACCGCTGCACCACTCAGGAAGCCCTGCGATTTGAATTTCAGAAATCTGTTCCTAAGTATTCCCACACATTATAGAGAGATGTGATCGTATACACATAATAATAATTGATTGGATTTATATAGCACTTTTCTACTAACTGAGGTACTCTAAGCGCTTTACATAGTAGGGGGAAACTCACCTCATCCACCATCAATGTGTAGCACCAACCTCAGTGATGCACAAGGACCATTTCTGTGCCAGAACCACACATCAGTTATCAGATGGAGAGCTGAGGAGTGATATATATATGCCATATATATGCCAATTATGAATGAAGGGGATGATTAAGTGGCCATGATGGAATGTGGCCAGATTGGGAATTGAGCCATGCCACCGAGATGAACACCCCTACTCTTACAATAAGCGCCATGGGATTTTGAGTGACCACAGAGTGTCAGGACACCCGTTTTAATGTCCCATCCCGAAAGATGGCACCCTATGCACGACAATGTTCCCAAATGTAATTAAGGTTTGAAATTAGACCAATTTTTGTCAAATATTATATCCTTCTAGGCTTCTTGCGGTCAGTTTGCAGTGGAAATGTTTTTATTTTATTATTATGTTCCGGCCCCCCGACCGTCTGCTTCAAGAACAAATTGGCCCGTGGCTGAATCTAGTTGATGATGCCTAAGTTGACAGAGACACAGAGCCAGCAACAGCAGTGCTGTGCAGTGGTCGTCCACCACAGCAGGATGAGAACTGCATCAAGTATGAACATGGTGTAGACACTGACTCTTAATTGAGCATAACTGCTGTTTTTCTGGTCCCTGAATTAATTTAAATTCAATTCAACTTTATTTGACCCTACGGCTATTACAATTAATGACGTTCCCAGAATAGACCTTTGTTTGAGCAGTAAAGTAGTCTTACCAGGGCTGGGGTGAATTTAGAAATGGAATTCAAATGAATTTCATTATGACTGAGCTACTGTAATAGTGTTGTGTGTCTGTAGCATGGAAGAGCTCAGCTTCATCCTGAGGTATTTATTTACACTATCACCCCACACACCCATGTCTTACACTCAGTTTCTCAACCACATCTGTCCAGCAATAACATGACATCAACGATCCCACAAGTCCATGTGCACTTGTAATTGACTACATTTTGATCTGTGAGTTTGGGTGCAAGGCTTGGACCCAGTTGGATCCAGTTTCCTCCAGAGCTGATGAAGTACAAATGCTGTACAACATTCTGTTTTGTGAGCTAATATAATTTTAGTCCATCTCTCTGGGAAAAATAAAATAAATATGAACATTTCAAAACACACAATGTCGTCTGCAACTGATCAAAGTATGGGGGAAATCAACGTAGAAGACCGTCCTTGAGAGCCTTCTCACCAATCGCCAAGTTATCACTCCCTAGGAGTCTACACATCATATACCAACTTTAATTTGTGTAATAACAATCTCTCGTGACAGCCTTAACATCTAGTGGCTGATTTGGTCGTGGGTGTAGAGTCTAGTGCAATAATAACTGTTCATATAGTGCTGAAATACTTACTCTACTACAGTGTATGGAGCGACATGGGAAGTCAGCTTGTCTCAGTCCATGGTTCATGATCTATTCTAGTGTATTTCTATACCCATTGATCATTTAACCTTGTGTTACATGGATTGCTTTGTTATTCAGATCACAGTCAATGGTTGTAATGGACTTTATCACACAAACGAAACATTCTTGAAGGTTAGAAAAACACTTGCTTTTTCTAACGCCCACTACGCTATGAAAGTGAGATTTTCCAACCAGAGAGTTCCTGTGAGTTTCTCAAGACAGGAAGAGGAACAGATGAGCCTCTAAGCAGGACACCCCCACAATCAGCGCACTCGTGTACGTATGTATTAGTACACCGAGTGTATGTGTGTGTCTGTGTGCACGTTTTTGAGGTGCACAAATAAACTAACATGTCCTTTTGTAGCACTGTAGACAGTATTATGTTCCTTCTTCTGAGTAATACAATGTAGGACTTCACACATAATTGGGCAGACATACAAGTACACATGGAGACAATGACTAATATTGTCCAAAGGTTCTGAAAAAGAACTAACTATAAACTGAGGAAACCAGGGGTTAGTTAGTCAACCTTTAAGCTGAACTTTAGTCACTCAATTTCCACGTGTTGAAAGACTGAATCAAAAGGAATAATTAATACCCAAAAGGTGTTGTGAAGACCATGAGTTGAACAAGGAGACAATTAAATGTCAAGTTGGTCAGGACAGGCTGAGATAGCAATAAAGGGCTACAACACCCCACCAGATCTGTGATTAAGCCCGGGTTTCAACCCAAAGCACGGCATAGGGCAGCCCAATAGACAACCGACAATTCACCTTTTAAAGGTAACTTATGTTTGAGCCAAAGTTTCCAGTGTTGACCATGAATGCGATCTCTGCGAACATTGGGGAAATTACCTTTAAGAGGGTGTATTGTCAGCTGTTATTGAATCATGGACTAAGTCAACGAAAGGAGGTGGGGAAGGATGCAATTCTTAAATATTGGAACACATGCCAAAGTTACCATGTGCACTAAAGCCTTCCAGTGTGATATTTACCGCTCAGAACACGACTGTGTGTATGATTATCACCCCTGGCTTCCTCTCCTCTCAGTCTACTCTTGGCCAACCAGGGCAGCAGACAGACGGTGTGAAGTCACAAATGCAGACACAACATGGAATGTCCAAGTCTTAAGACCCTGAGATATTTCTGAGCTCTCAATTAAATTGGCTTTCTTGACATGGGAAACATATGTTAACATTGCCAAAGTCAGTGAAATAGATCACAAACAAAAGTGAAATAAGCAACCAAAAACGAACAGTAAACATTACACTCACAAGTTTCAAAAGAATAGTCACCTTTCAACTGTCATATTATGGCTACGCACAGTCTTGTAATGATGTGCAAATAGTTAAAGTACAACAGGGAAACTAAATAAACATAAATATGGATTGTATTTACAATGGTGTTTGTTCTTCACTAGTTGCCCTTTTCTTGTCGCAACAAGTCACAAATCTCGCTGCTGTGATGGCAAACTGTGGTATTTCACCCAACAGATACGGGAGTTTATCAGAATTTGATTTGTTTTGGAATTCTTTGTGGGTCTGTGTAATCTGAGGGAAATATGTGTCTCTAATATGGTCATATATTTGGCAGGAGGTTAGGAAGTGCAGCTCAGTTTCCACCTCATTTAGTGGGCAGTGTGCAAATAGCCTGTCTTCTCTTGAGAGCCAGGTCTGCCTACATCAGCTTTTCTCAATAGCAAGGCTATACTCTCTGAGTCTGTAGATAGTCAAAGCATTCCTTAGTTTTGGGGCAGTCACAGTTGTCAGGTATTCTGCCACTGTGTACTCTCTGTTTACGGCCAAGTAGCATTCCAGTTAGCTTAGTCTTTTGGTCAATTCTTTCAAATTTGTTAAGTAATTACATTTTTGTTGATTTGGTTGGGTCTAATTGTGTTGATGTCCTGGTGCTCTGTGGGGTGTGTTTGTGTTTGTGTACAGAGCCCCAGGACCAGCTTGCTTAGGGGACTCTTCTTCAGGTTCATACTGTATCTCTGTAGGTGATGGCTTTGTTATAGAAGGTTTGGGAATCACTTCCTTTTAGGTGGTGGTAGAATTTAACGTCACTTTTCTGGATTTTGATCAGCTAATTATTCAGCGCTGCGTGCATTATTGGTGATTTACGTTGTACACTGAAGATGTTTTTGCAGAATTCTGCATGCAAAGTTACCCTTGGTGCTGATGTTTAGGACGAGGTAAATATATATTTTTTGTGTGCTCTAGGGCAACAGTGTCTAGACAGAATTAATATTTGTGGTCCTAGCAATATGTGCTGAAGATCTAGGTGCTGCTGTAGGTCCTCCTTGGTTGCCGACAGAATAACCAGATCATCAATAAACAGTAGACATTTGACTTCAGCTTCTATCCGGGTGCTGCAGACTGATTGAGTGATCTCGCCAATTCGTTGATATACAGTGCCTTCTGAGAGTATTCAGACCCCTTGACTTTTTCCAAATGTTGTTACGTTACATCCTCACCAATCTACACACAATACCCCATAGTGACAAAGCAAAAACAGTTTATTTTCAACTGAAATATTTTATTTACATAAGTTTTCAGACCCTTTGCTATAAGACGCGAAATTGAGCTCAGCTGCATGCTGTTTCCATTGATCATCCTTGAGATGTTTCTACAACTTGATTGGAGTCCACCTGTGGTATATTCAATTGATTGGACATGATTTGGAAAGGCACACACCTGTCTATATAAGGTCCCACAGTTGACAGCGCATGTCAGAGCAAAAACCAAGCCATGAGGTCGAAAGAATTGTCCATAGAGCTCCGAGACTGGATTGTGTCGAGACAGATCTGGGGAAGGGTACCAAAACATTTCTGCAGCATTGAAGGTCCCCAATAACACAGTGGCCAGTGTCTCCTGACCCCTCCTGTCTCGGCCTCCAGTATTTATGCTGCAGTAGTTTATGTGTCGGGGGGCTAGGGTCAGTTTGTTTATCTGGAGTACTTCTCCTGTCCTATTCGGTGTCCTGTGTAAATCTAAGTGTGCGTTCTCTAATTCTCTCCTTCTCTCTTTCTTTCTCTCTCTCGGAGGACCTGAGCCCTAGAACCATGCCCCAGGACTACCTGACATGATGACTCCTTGCTGTCCCCAGTCCACCTGGCCATGCTGCTGCTCCAGTTTCAACTGGCCTGGGCCCTAGGACCATGTCCCAGGACTACCTGACATGAGGACTCCTTGCTGTCCCCAGTCCACCTGGCCATGCTCCTGCTCCAGTTTCAACTGTTCTGCCTTACTATTATTCAACCATGCTGGTCATTTATGAACATTTGAACATCTTGGCCACGTTCTGTTATAATCTCCACCCGGCACAGCCAGAAGAGGACTGGCCACCCCACATATGCTCTCTCTAATTCTCTCTTTCTTTCTCTCTCTCGGAGGACCTGAGCCCTAGGACCGTGCCCCAGGACTACCTGACATGATGGCTCCTTGCTGTCCCCAGTCCACCTGACTGTGCTGCTGCTCCAGTTTCAACTGTTCTGCCTTATTATTATTTGACCATGCTGGTCATTTATGAACATTTGAACATCTTGGTCATGTTCTGTTATAATCTCTACCCGGCACAGCCAGAAGAGGACTGGCCACCCCACATAGCCCGGTTCCTCTCTAGGTTTCTTCCTAGGTTTTGGCCTTTCTAGGGAGTTTTTCCTAGCCACCGTGCTTTTACACCTGCATTGTTTGCTGTTTGGGGTTTTAGGCTGGGTTTCTGTACAGCACTTTGAGATATCAGCTGATGTACGAAGGGCTATATAAATAAATTTGATTTGATTTGATTTGATTTTTATTTGGCCTCCACCATTCTTAAATGGAAGAAGTTTAGAACTACCAAGACTCTTCCTAGAGCTGGCCACCCGGCCAAATTGAGCAATTGGGGGAGAAGGGCCTTGGTTACGGAGGTGAACAAGAACCCGATGGTCACTCTGACAGAGCTCTAGAGGTACCCTGTGGAGAGGGGACAACCTTCGAGAAGGAGAACCATCTCTGCAGCACTCCACCAATCAGGACTTTATGGTAGAGTAGCCAGAAGGAAGCCACTCCTTAGTAAAAAGGCACATGACAGCCTGCTTGGTGTTTGCCAAAAGGCACTCAAAGACTCTCAGACCATGAGAAACAAGATTCTTTGGTCTGATAAAACCAAGATTGAACTCTTTGGCCTGAATGCCAAGCATCACATCAGGAGGAAACTTGGCACCATCCCTACGGTGAAGCACAGTTGTGGCAACATCATGCTGTGGTGATGTTTTATTTAATTAACCTTGATTTACCTAGGCAAGTCAGTTAAGAACAAATTCTTATTTACAATGATGGCCTACCCCAGCCAAACCCTAATCCAGACGATGCTGGGCCAATTGTGCACTGCCCTATGGGACTCTCAATCACAGCCTGCTGTGATATAGCCTGGAAACAAACCAGGGTCTGTAGTGCCACCTCTAGCACTGAGATGCAGTGCCTCAGACCACTGCGCCAATCGAGAGCCCACTTGGAAAGTCGGGAGACAAGTCATGATCGAGGCAAAGATGAACAGCGCAAAGTACAGAGTTCCTTAACTTCTTTGGGATAGGGGGCAGCATTTTCACTTTTGGATGAATAGCGTGCCCAGAGTGAACTGCCTCCTACTCAGTCCCAGATGCTAATATATGCATATTATTATTAGTATTGGATAGAAAACACTCTGAAGTTTCTAAAACTATTTGAATGATGTCTGTGTGTATAACAGAACTCATATGGCAGGCAACAACCTGAGAAAAAATCCAAACAGGAAGTGGGAAGTCTGAGGTTTGTAGTTTTTGAACTCACCCCTATCGAATACACAGTGGGATATGGGTTATTTTGCACTTCCTAAGGCTTCCACTAGATGTCAACCGTCTTTAGAACGTTGTTTCAGGCTGCTCCTGTGAAGGGGGACCGGATGAGAGCTGTTTGACTAAGGGGTTCCATGCCTTTCTACAGAAAATGGAATTCTCAGGTTGGAACATTATTGATAATTTATGATAAAAAAACATCCTAAAGATTGATTCTCTACTTAGTTTGACAAGTTTCTTCGACCTGTAATATAATTTTTTGAACTTTTCGTCCGACTGGACCAGAACGCGCTTTTGGATTTGGTTACCAAACGCCCTAACAAAAGAAGCTATTTGGACATAAATGGACATAAATGATGGACATCATCGAACAAAACAAGCATTTATTGTGGAACTGCGATTCCTGGGAGTTCATTCTGATGAAGATCGTCAAAGGTAAGTGAATATTTATAATGCTATTTATGACTAATGTTGACTACCCAACATGGCGAATATTTCTTTGGCTGGTTTGGGCTCTGAGCGCCGTTCTCAGATTTAGCTTTTTCCGTAAAGTTTTTAAAAAATCTGACACAGTGGTTGCATTAAGGAGAAGTGTATCTAAAGTTCAAATGATAAAACTTGAATATTCATCAACATTTATAATGAGTATTTCTGTGAATTCATGTGGCTTGCTGCAATATCACTGCATGTTTTGGAACTACTGAACATAACATGCCAATGTAAAATACGATTTTTGGATATAAATATGAACTTGATCAAACAAAAATACATGTATTGTATAACATGAAGTCCTATGAGTGTCATCTGATGAAGATCATCAAAGGTTAGTGATACATTTGATCTCTATTTGTGCTTTTTGTGACTCCTCTCTTTGGCTGGAAAAATGGCTGGGTTTTTCTGTGAGTTGGTGGTGACCTAACATAATCGTTTGTGGAGCTTTCGCTGTAAAGCATTTTTGAAATCAGACACTGTGGCTGGATTAACGAGAATTTTATCTTTAAATTGTGCCTAATACTTGTATGTTTGAGAAATTTGATTTATGAGATTTCTGTTGATTTGTATTTGGCGCCTTGCAATTTCATTGGCTGTTGGCGAGGGGTAGCGGAACCCAGTCCTAGACAGGTTAATAAAAACATGCTCCAGAGTGCTCAGGACCTGAGACTGGGGCGAAGATTCACATTCCAACAGGACAATGACCCAAAGCACAAAACCAAGACAAAGCAGGAGTTGCTTCAGGACAAGTCTCTAAATGCCCTAGAGTGGCCTAGGCAGAGCATGGACTTGAACCCAATCGAACATCTCTGGAGAGACCTGAAAATAGCTGTACAGCAACACTCCCCATCCAACCTGACAGAGCTTGAGAGGATCAGCAGAGAAGAATGGGAGAAGCTCCCCACATACAGGTTTGCCAAGCTTGTAGAGTCATACCAAAGAAGACTTGAGGCTGTAATCGCTGCCACAAGTGCTTCAACAAAGTACTGATTAAAGGGTCTGAATACTTTTGATATTTCTGTTTAATAAATTAGCAAATATTTCTAAAAGCCAGTTTTTTCTTTGTCATTATGGGGTGGCAGGGTAGCCTAGTGGTTAGAGCGTTGGGCTAGTATCGAATCCCCGAACTGACAAGGTACAAATATGTCGTTCTGCCTCTGAACAAGGTTATCCCACTGTTCTAGGCAGTCAATGAAAATAAGAAATTGTTCTTACTGACTTGCCAAGTAAAATAAATAAAAGTTTGTTGAGGATTAAAAAAAACAATTTTAGAATAAGGCTGTAATGTAACAAAATGAGGGAAAAGTAATGGGGTCTGAATACTTTCCAAATGCACTGTATATGTTGAAGAGGGTGGGGCCGAAGCTGCATCCCTGTCTCAAAAGCTTTTTTTGTTGCTCTCTCTCTCTCTTGTCACGTATCTCTTTTCAAAAGGGCGACACGATCATTACTGCACTATAAAACAGAAAACTGCATGGCTGGAAATGGTAAACAAATGAGAATGGAGGTTGAGTTAATATTTATTATAGCCTGTCAGTATCAGGCAGACGAGGGAACTCTCATACAAATTTGTGAAAAAGTGCTTTAAATTATAACCAGGATATCTCTGTGAGGGATGCAATGAGCAATGAGAAGGCTCCCGAATTCAGCTCTGACATCCCATTCAAAAGATGTATGCTAGAAAATGTAGCTCATTTTGTATATTCAATGGCCCCTCCTCCTTGTTTGACAACAGTTGTGCCCCATCACCCCCCACCCTACCAGTCACACACAAACACACACGCACCATCCATCAACCATTCACAAGAAATGTCCCATACCATTTCAACACCAGCTGACCTCCACCCAGACAGACACACTCTCACCCCTCCCATCTCAACTCTATGGGGAAGTCCCATGGCTCTGGCCCCTGCATACGGACAGTTCCTGTTTACAAACCTGTCAGAGACCTTGAAGCCCTGTCACACTGAAGCTAAGCCACTGACCACTAGAGCATGACCAGAGTGAAACACCATGGGCTTGCACCCCACCCCCCCCCTCTCTCTCTGATTATGCTCCTCTTTCAAAATCTCAAATTGTAAAGCATGCAAAGATGACTGACAGCAACCATAAAAATATAAAGAAAATAGTAATATCGGTAATGATAATGGCAATATCTGAACTTGTTCATGATCTTATCTGGGACAGGTCAATGTGGGGGCGTAACTGCTTTGTTCTACTCACAGAAGGTTATATTTCTTCTGGGAGACTTTGTTTCCTCCTGCATTGTGCTGTGATGGTGGAAGATTTCCGTCCTCCTCACGTTAATAGAACAGATCATCTTTTTCCTGTTTTCCTGTACATTGTTACAGCCTCTATGTATTTGCCTGCCACTACTCTCACAGTCAAACAGACACCCGAGGAAGTAGTATAATAACTTGAGAGGAATTTGTTGATCTACTCCCAGGAGCAGTGAAGATGTGTTTTGAATTGAAAGTTAGGGGGTGGGGAATTGAATTGAAAGTTAGGGGGTGGGGAATTGAATTGAAAGTTAGGGGGTGGGGAATTGAATTGAACTAAATGTTGAACTGCACAATTTAAACGGCATTGGAACATTGGAATAACACATCTTATTGCACGGTGGCTTGCAGGAAGGCAGGCAGGCGGGCGGGCAGACACGCACGTACGCACGCACGCACACATATTCTTATTAATAACATGTGTCAATGTAGAATATTTGTAAGCCCACTCTCACATGCAGACTCTCGCTGGATTCAGAGCCCCATGAGCGACAACATTAAGGCTTTTACTGACGACTAATTCTCTGCTGTGTTTTCCTCTCATTGTGCATTTCATTGACGTCTAGAGGAAGAGTTGAGGGGTAAATGAAGGACTTACTGTTCAGACAAAACTCCCCTCACTGTGCTCTACCACACTGACTGCAATTATCTACCATGCTACAATGATGCTGAAATGATTTGTGAGGGAGGTCTTTACTTATCCACAGATGGAAGATCTCTGGAGAGACCTGAAAATAGCTGTGCAGAGACGCTCCCCATCCAACCTGGCAGAGATTGAGAGAATTTGCAGAGAGAATGGGAAAAATTCCCCAAATACAGGCATGCCATGCTTGTACCGTCATACCCAAGAAGACTCGAGGCTGAATACTTTAATGTGAGAGTCCTGTTTTAAAAAAATCCATTTTCAAACATAAAAAAAAAAAAGTTTTTGCTTTGTCATTATGGGGTATTGTGTGTAGTTGATGAGGAGAATAAAAACATTTTTAAATACATTTTAGAATACTTTCCGAATGCACTGTACAGCATGCGTTATACATTTTAATGCTAGCCTCTTTGATAAAAATCCGATGAAGAGACTGCTGGTTAAGAAAAGATGCTCCACAGCTGTAAGTACCTTGTGCTTGCCAAACCAAGCCTCAAACACACTTGCCTTGTCATTACGGCTCTAGTGCAGAGTCAAGAAACCCCCTCTGGTTCAGTGCCTAGAAATCAGCGGAATCTCTGTCACTAATCCTAATGGCATTATTTAGGCTATAAAACACATTGTTGTTTCTCCAGTGAGTTGTTTCTGACTCTGGGTTGGTACACACCTTTGTTTTTCCACATTGATAGTAGGTGAAAACTGGATCCAGTATGCTACACATGTGTATACATGTTTACAGTACTGTGTACATAACAATGATAAAGTAGGCTGCATCATATATGGACATCTGCATATCATTGCACGGGCACACAGTATGAGGGCAAATGCATTTTGACATAATCATTTTGTCATTCACGCACGCCTGTCATCATTTCAAATTGTAATTAAAAGCGCATCAATTGTAACTTCATCTCGGATCATTTGGACCCAATGTCCAGCAAACTGACAGGGATTTGGAGCTCCCTATGTCCAAACATAGTGACTCCAGTCAGCGGTTTGGATGCCGCAGTATGCTGGAAGCATGAGGCTGGAAGGACACTAGCTCTTGAATTGGCTGTCATAGTTCTGGCAAAGATAGCACAGACACATATGGTGCAGCCACAACGATACAAACAAACACAGACACATACACAGCATACACACAGAGTACACACACACAGAGTACACACACACATAAAGAGTACACACACACACACACACACACACACACACACACACACACACACACACACACACACACACACACACACACACACACACACACACACACACACACACACACACACACACACACACACACACACACACACACACACACACACAGAGAGGACACACACAGAGGACACACACAAAGACAAATACATAAAGAGAGAAAAAGGATGGCAAGCTAAAAAGCAGTTACCAATGGACCACATTGCATCCACACAAGATGGTGTATTTTCAAGCAGGATCAGCACAGCTACTGCTAGTGCATGTGTGAGGTGAAGGTACAGAAAGGCTGGATTGTAAATGTGCTTTGTCTCCAATGTGTCTGTTGCAAAGCTCCTAGTGGTCTGTTGCTGATGGCATCACTGAACAGATGCAACGCCGTCATTCTCACTCTGAGCGAACCCTGTAGGACTTAATGCAAACAACAGCTGCCTCGCAGGCCGGGGGGACAGAAAGGGGCAGAGACGGTACTAGTAGCAGAGGGGACCGAAGGAGCACAGCTGTCAGTCCCACAATATACCAGGGCGGGCACCTGCGGGTATGTCAGCAACTGTGGCCAGGCCTCGTCAGACTGGCGAGACAATAGGCAGCATTGAGGAGAGCAGACTGGCACACTTATCTCTTTGTGCTGGTCACCCACGGGATTTTAAAGAAGAGTCTTCTTAACTGACCATACTGTGTGATATTGGAGACAACAATGACAACGTGATATGGTATCTGAGTGTCTGGACAGACTAAAGATACACTATGGAGTTTGAGTTGCTAATCATTTACGTTCAATGTTTGCTTGAATCTTGGCTGTGAAGTTTATGATATAATATGAATCAATTTATTATCTCATGAAAACACACAAATCCTTTGGAACGTTTGCCACTTTGCCACTCTCTGGCCAGTGAAGTCATTTCAGGACAATACTTCTATCCAAAGGTCCTGTATAGCCTCTTTAACTGGTCTTGTTGCGTGATATTGGAGAACAATGATTACATTATGTGGTGTCCTGAGTTTCCAGACAGAACTTTAAAGACATTATAGACAGTGATGTACCTCACTTTGGAATGAAACACATGACACTTACACACCCTAGGTTGATCCTCTAGCTACAGAGTGATGCAGTGATGCAGCGTTAATGTAACGTTAGTGCAAAGTTGGCATATAAATGTATCGTTTGCTCTTAGAAAGGTAATATTTAAACTGCAAAACCCTTACGCACCACTGCACTTTGTATACCGGGGTTGGCTGGCCTTCTCTAGTCACTCGTAGGCTCAGGCACTAGTATATTTTTTATTTACAAAGCCATTTTGGGTTTACTACCTTTTTATTTGTGCATTTTTATTGTTCAGAAATGTGGTGGGTACTCTCTTCGTTCGCTGGACTTTATCCTGCTAACTGTTCCAAATGTCCGAACTGAATTTAGTAAAAGGGCTTTGTCCCGATTGGTGTTTTTAAATCACTGATGAAGGATTTTGAGGCTGATTCCCTGACCTGTCAATGTTTTTATGTTAAACAATATGTTAAAACAATCCAAGGAATCTCATTTACATAACTATTTCAAAGACAGAGAAAATGAGCTGAACAAAAACACCAAAAGAACAATCATGCATAATAAAAGCACTATTCTACATCCAATGTTGCTGCTTAAGAAGGGGGAGGCAGCTAGAGCAATTCCCTTTCAAATATAGGTTCCACTGTGTCAGCCCCTGTGTCGTCCACTCATGCTCCAACACTTCAGACTTTCCAGCCACAGTTAACAGAGATGTCCCACTCATCATCACAGAGGAAGGCAAGACATGAACAGCACATACTGTAGGTACCAGCATATTTACACAATTTTCCACAAACCTCTCCGGCAAATACTCAGAACATTACAGAGGTGTGGAGATAAAAAATGACAAACTAAACTGCTCAGAAACCAAGGGGAATGCTCTAAGACAGCATTCGTAGCATACTGTGTTACCTGAACTGCGACTAGGCTGCAATTTTCAGAGATGTCAAAAACAGTGTTTGCCTGCACTAAACCAAATCATATGAGCCAGAAATATCCCTAGAAGCTGCAGTGCATTGCAATTTTGGATTATGCGGTGAGCATAGTTAATTGGTGAATGCCGCATTTACTACTACACACGAAATGTGTGGTGAACATCCCTGGAAAAGAGTCATGTGCAGAATAATGAGATATTATATACCTACTCTTTTCCAGCTTTTCCTTAGAGTAAATATAATCATAAAAACATATACAGTACACAGTTATACAGAATATAGATATCGAGTAAATATATTGTTAAAAAGAAACTGTACAGGCTATGTCTTCCTAAATATATTTTTGGTCATCATCAGCTTAAACCAAGTAGTAGAAGACTTGGAAGAGAATCTGAAAGCCTGCATCAGACCAAGCCATGGAACGCAGTATAAACAAAGTCCCCAGAGACTATTGGAAACTCAGAGCATGATTATGAAATAGCAGATCAAGAACAGAGGAATTCAGATGGGAAGAACACTGTCCAATGCCAGACTAACTGTCGCCATTTGCGTCGGCTAATGAGGAGGCTAATGAATCAAATCAAAACAGTACCAATGTGTTCCAATTAATGAAAACTGTTTTAGTCAGTCATGGCAAATACTGAGGGAGAAACGACAAACCTCAAGGGAAGCCTTTCACAAAATCATCTCTGAGGCGTATTGTTTTGAACCCTTGGTGTAAATGCAAACCAAAAGAGTCATTTGTTTGTAGACTGTGAGAATGATGTCAGACAGTGGTAGCAAACAGGGTATCTGGTCATTGTTGGAGATTAAGCAAGTGCCATAAACATTTTCTTTGCTAAATGCCTTAACCATTTTAATTGATTGTCTTGTCTTGAAACAATTAGGCACTAAACATACAACACAAGAATAGAGCACCTCATATCCTCTATTCAGGGTTTCATAGCCTCTATTCTTGTGTTGTATGTTTAGTGCATTATTTACCATCAACCAAATAAAAAGGAACTGATGCCAAACAGACAATGAAGTGAAATGAGAGAGGGTTTTATCCCCTCAGGGCAGAGTTGTACATTAGACACAACTACACCAGTATACTGAGTGCATGGCACAACCAACCGAGAAGCATCACGTGCAGGGTCAAATCATTGGCCCTTGGGGCGCCCTAAAAAAATGTACATTCATCAGTGGTTCAAACAGCGAAGCTGGCTGAAACACTATTATGTTTGTAGGCGTTCATTATTCCGGTTCCCCTCGAACTGGACGAAGATTTTTTCTTTAATGAGTCCAACGCGAAGGATATACTGCTTCTCCGAGGCCCAAATCCCTGTCATTCGCGTGAAGAAAATATGGAAATATAGGGGGCAGAGATCAGCATGCCTTGTGACAGACAATTTGTCAGCGAGTGTGTAATCCACCTCTACCATCTGTTCTATTGGCCAACGTGCAATCACTGGAAAATAAACTGGATGATCTCTGTTCGAGACTATCCTACCAACGGGACATTTAAAAACTAATGTCTGCCCCACGAGTGGCAGTTTTTTAAACATTTATTTTATCTTTCTTTAACTAGGCAAGTCAGTTAACCTCTTGGTCCTACCTGGCACGCAGGCGTCCCATCTAGAGCTCTGGAAATGCAAATGCGCTACGCTAAATGCTAATAGTATTAGTTAAAACTCAAATGTTCATTAAAATACACATGCAGGGTATTGAATTAAAGCTACACTCGTTGTGAATCCAGGCAACAAGTCAGATTTTTAAAATGCTTTTCGGCGAAAGCATGAGAAGCTATTATCTGATAGCATGTAACTCCCCAAAAGACCCACAGGGGACGTAAACAAAATAATTAGCATAGTCGTCGCTACACAAACCGCACAAATAAAATATAAATCATTCATTACCTTTGACCATCTTCTTTGTTGGCACTCCTAGATGTCCCATAATCACTATTGGGTCTTTTTTTTCGATTAAATCGGTCCATATATAGCCTAGATATCGATCTATGAAGACTGCGTGATAAACGGAAAAAAATAGCGTTTCATAACGTAACGTCATTTTTTTTAAATTCAAAAAGTCGACGATAAACTTTCACAAAACACCTCGAAATACTTTTGTAATGCAACTTTAGGTATTAGTACACGTTAATAAGCGATAAAATTCATCAGGAGGCGATGTCAATTCTATAGGTGTCTGTTTCGAAAAAATGTCTTGGAGAGAGCTCGACCAAAACATCCGGTCGGAGACCGGAGGGAATCGATTCCCTTGATTCGGTTAGACCAAGAATCAATCAGATTTGAAAATCTGGTCATGGCTCACATCAAAACCATCATCCCGGAAACCCTAGACCCACTTCAATTCGCATACCGCCACAACAGATCCACAGATGATGCAATCTCTATTGCACTACACACTGCCCTTTCACAAATGAACAACAGGAACACATAAGTGAGAATGCTGTTCATTGACTACAGCTCAGCATTCAACACCATAGTGCCCACAAAGCTCATCACTAAAGCTAAGAACCCTGGGACTAAACACCTCCCTCTGCAACTGGATCCTGGAGCTTTTACCCCCGCACATCGACTTGGTACTGGTACATAGCCTCGTACTGTATATAGCCTCGTTATTGTTGTTTTTTACTTTTGAAAATTACTTTATTTTATTTAGTAAATATAACTCTATTTCTTGAACTGTATTGTTGGTTAAGGGCTCGTAAGTAAGCATTTCACAGTAAAGTCTACACCTGTTGTATTCGGAGCATGTGAGAAATAAAATGTTACTTATTTGGTAAAAATGCTAATTCCCGTGAGATGGTAAGGTTTAGGAGGGTGCAACTTGGCATGATGGTAAAGGCCCATGGCCCACACTCCCTAATGCAATGTCATGCCAATTGGCCAGATGGTGGCACTATAACAAGCAATTGAAACTGCAAAATTTGAAAGGTTGGTACTAGGGTTGCACATTTTGGGGAATATTCAGAGGTGGAAACTTTCCGTGGGAATTAACGGGGATATATTAATACCATTTAAATGTAGATGTTTTTTGCATTGGATATATTTACCATATCATATGGAGACAGAAACATAAACATATTACCTTATCAAAAGTAGACATAATTGCCAATGATTAAATCCTTCCAATAGAAATTTTAAAAACAATTTAGTTATGAATTGAACTGTAATTAAATGAGTTTACTATTTACATGTGATTATTTCACTGAACAACAAAAGAAAGGGAATATTGAATGATCCCCAATGATCCGTCACATCTCCCAAAAATGTTTTCAACATACATCTGTAAAATTATAGTCCAGAAACTAAAGCTTTGGTTGTCCTCCTCTCAGGCTTACATGTCTTCTCCCTGGACCTCCTCAATGTCCACCTCTTGAACATCAGACTCTGAGGCCTCATCTTCAGTTACTTTCCAAACTTGTTGAGGATGTCTCGTTGTCAGGCTCAAAAAGCCTCAAAATTGGATGGCCACCATTTTTTTTCAACCCTTGAATTGATCAGCCTGTTGCGTGCTTTGGTGTGTGTGTTCCCAAACAAGGACCAGTTGCGCTCTGAGGCGGCTGATGTGGGTGGGATTTGGATGATGATGAAGAGGCAACCGGAGAAAGAGCTTCAGATCCACAAAGTTCATTCCACCAGGTAGCTGATGAGATGTTGACATGACTGCCCTATTGCATGTACTTTGCCAGACTGCCAAGAGCCTTGCCCTCATCCTGGCCAAGGTGGCGAGACACAGTAGTGATGACACTATAAGCCTTGTGGATCTCTGCACCAGACAGGATGTTCTTGCCAGCATACTTGGGGTCCAATATGTACGCTACAGCATGTAGGGCTTCAGGCAGAAGTCTTCATGCTTTTTTTTTTACCTATTTCACAACTGCAGTTTCCTCTGCTTGGAGCAACAGTGAAGTGGGCAGGGCAGTATGGATTTATTCTCTTACATCTACAAGCAGAGTCTGAACATCAGACAAGATGTAATTGTCTCCCTCAATCCGTGCAATGGCTACTGCTATAGGTTTCAGGAGTTTCAGGCTGCTTACCACTCTCTTCCAAAATACATCATCCAGGAGGATCCTCTTGATGGGGCTGTCCATATCGGCAGACTATGATATGGCCATTTCTTGGAGACTCCTTCCCCTCCAGGAGACTGTCAAACATGATGACAACACCACCCCAACGGGTGTTGCTGGGCAGCTTCAATGTAGTGCTCTTATTTTTCTCACTTTGCTTGGTGAGGTAGGTTGCTACTATAACTTGATGACCCTTCACATACCTAACCATTTCCTTGGCTCCTTTGTATACTGTATCCATTGTTTTCAGGCCATGATGTGCTTGAAGAGCAGATTCAATGCATGAGCAGCACAGCCAAAAGATGTGACGTGAGGGAAGGACTCACATTACCTGTGAGCATCAGAGGTGAACCAGTTGCATACACAGCTCAAGCAAGACATTCATCAGCATTTCTCTGACTACGTTCCTCCATTGAGTCAAAAAAACATCTGATTCCAGGAGGACCATGAGCTGTTACTATCAATAAGTCATCTGATTCATCATTTCCACCTTGAATAGAAGTAGAGGGACTTTTGTCAGAGGTTGCTTGTCGTGAGCGCTGGGGGAATTTTATGCACTTGGCCAGATGATTCTGCATCTTTGTTGCATTCTTCACATATGATTTGGCACAGTATTTACACATTTACACCGCTTTCTCTTCTACATTAGCTGCAGTGAAATGTCTCCACACATCAGATAGTGCCCGTGGCATTTTCCTGTAAAGATTAGAAAAAAAGTTTTTTTTTAATTAAAAAAATTCCATGTACAGATAAATAGTTAAGCAGTTAAGTTAAACAACTCCTTTGTAAGATACGTTTTTTAAATGACACTTGTATGGAAACAGGTGAATTGACAATCCTCGGTTAGCAGTCTCAAGCAAGCGAAAACCCACATGGTAGCAAAACATGGTAACAAGTTAGAAATTATTTAAACACACTTTGCTGTAGGCTATTATTTACTAATTAACAAAAAATAATGTATGTCATATAAAATATATTCACCCCACCCAGTATTGTAATCAAAACTTACCAGAAAGCATGTAGTCCTTAGCTCATACAGTGTAGTAGTGTGGGCTCAATAGCATCTCATTAGTATGCAAGATCTTGAGAATCAGCTGTACATGTGATGGAAGAATGCACTGTGCATGCAGAGGGTTGCAATTCCATTGAATTGGGTATAGTTTAACCAAAATATGCCACAAGACCTAGAATTGCCTTATGTGTATCCCACAAAAAAGGTTCACTGTTATAAGCAAAAAACATTTATGAATTTAAGCCAAATTCCCCATATTCCAGGGCTTTACGAGAAAGTTTCCGATCCTTTGCAACCCTAGTCGGTACATAGGTTCCTCTCCTCACAAGGAACAAATGAGCCTCAAGAATCCATAAGGTCCGCAATGATGGATTTTCTGCCATTTATAATTCTTTGTTAAAACACTACTCCTCTGGCAGCGAATGACCGATTTGCGTAAAACATGATATATAGTATGTATGGACCAAGGTCTCTCAACCCAATATTTTCCAGGCTAGCATCTCAAACAACATGGCCGCTACTGACCAATATATATTAATGTGGGCGTGGTCTGGCACATAAATGCATATAAATCACACACAGATATTTGTACTGTAACAAAACTTGATAAACTTGATGTTCCAATCACTGTCTATACTCAACGTATGCAAGCACGTTCAGGTCAACCACACAGTGGCGCTATAACGGGCACATGTTGATATCTCTTTATCTGTTTGACTTCGAGTGATACATTTTTCACACATGCTCAGGGATATGAGTTCAGCTAACCTGTACTGTATGGTTCAGATTGGCCACATGGTGGCGCCATTTGGCAGGAAAAACATTAATGCAAGGTCATTGGCTCATAGCAGACATATTGTTTGAGGTAGAGTCCTGGAAAAACGTGTGTTTAAAGATATCGGTACATAGATGCTACATACCAAATTTGGTGCGAATCGGTCTAAAAGTTGTGGAGAAGAAGACGTTTAAAGTCGTCAACATCATTACAATTGGTCCAAAAACCAACAGCAGCATATTGCATGATCTTTCAATGTTGAGTTCTGATATTTGGCAAGCGTGGTAAAGAGTACAGTTCATCCTAGGGAAATGTGTCAAATTTCTCCTGGTGGTGGCGCTATGGGGCCAAAGTGTGAGCCCTGGCATGGCTGTTTGCAGCTATATTTATCTTTATTTTGGGAGTGCACAGCACGCACCGCCAGGTATGACTGGGATCAAATCCCTGCTGAAGGGTTGTATGTTTGGCAAAATGACAATGTGTAGAAAGCAAGTCTGAAAAACAGCACCTCGTGACTGAGCTTCATCATCCCAGATATTATTCGGTACATTGTTGCCTTTTGCTCGTTCACTCCTCAGTGATATCTCTCACACACTGTAGCTACTGTGGTTCATCCCACCATAGAATATCTAGTAAATGTCAGTTGATGCTGACCCAGCTTTGTTCCCCTCCTGCATTGTCATTCTCCTAAGCATCTAAGTGAATATCCGACTGCTTGAATATTTCAGTCCATGCACAGCGTCCAGTGATTCCAACATACTCTCAGGCAACCCCTTCTCCCCCTCCCTGGGCCAAAACACTAGTCAGTGACAGAGGTGGCAGATATGATGAATCTCCAAGTGTATGTCCCTTTAAGTCAGCCAGGAAATGTAGTGGGGTCAATACTTGAGTGAGGGAGATAGAGAGAGAAAGAGGAAGAGGTTATTAATAACTTGCTCTGTCATGGCCGAGCAGTCACGGGCTGTCTAATGTAAAAGAGCTTGTGGCTTCTCTCACAGCTTCTAGGCATTCTCTCTCCCTTTTTCTTTCTCTCTCTGCTGACAAAGGGAGCCTCAAGGCATTCCTACTGCCATGTGTGTGTGCGCATGCGTAATGTCTGTGGCCATTCGGCATGCAAGTCATAACAGACTCCCTATGACATCAGACCTCAATGTCTAGGAGGTAATACAGATTTGAGACTGGGACTTAAAAGTGTGAGATGTAAAATAATGCTGTTGTGAATAACTTTGATAATAATCCCTGGGTTGCATATTTCATATTTTACTGAACAATGATGTGGGTTGTGATCCTGATCACATATAAATTATGCAATTGATATAAGTTTGAAAAGTGAACATTGTATTTACTCTCTATAATGGTGACATGAGGACAACTGTAAATGCTTCCTTACATGGTGGGTCTGTCTCAGTCTGTGAGTCTCTCCAAGTGAGGACCCAGCTGACATAACAGTTGTATACTGTGCTGCAGTAATTTGGTCACATCAAGAACAGTCAATCCATTCAGCTCAAAACATCAAATTGAGCGTGATCCATATGACACACAGTCTCTCTCTCTCAAGGTCACGTAATTTCAGTTTCTTCCAGACTTAAAAACGTTTTCTGTTGGCTATCATATCTGTGTAGGTGAAGTGTATATCTCATCTCATCAATACCATCAGCATTTATAAGAATTCCAGCTTACATACAGTCTCCACCAACTACCATTAATATCTATTGTGCACCAAACTCCAACCCAGACCAAGAGCAACATTCATGATTACAGTAGCCTATGACATGACCTATTGAGACAGCCCGGTTTCATATAGTAGACGTTACATAGTAAACAAACATCTGGGGCACTCAAATTAATATGATATGTTATGTTTTGTATTGTTACATAAGACAACCTGGACTCAGGGATAGACGCGATACAGTAAAACAAAACTGAGACACTGAAATTAGTATAATATGTTACGTTTTGTATAGTATGTATTAAATTGTGGATCCATTTAGTATGATATATTACAAATTCCAATTTGTACAATATATTACGAATTTGCAATACGTATAATAAGTTATGAATTCCAATTTGTTGTGGCTAAAGTTAGCTAGGGGGCTAATGTTAGCTAAGCAAGGGGATAGGCATTAAGATTAGGGTTAAGGTTCGGGTTAGGTGTTAAGTTAATGGGTTAAGGTTAGGGGAAGGGTTAGTTAACATGCTAAGTAGTTGCAAAGTAGCTAAAAAGTAGTTGCAAATTAGCTAAAAAGTAGTAAGTAGTTGCAAAGTTGTTTATTAGCTAAAATTGTCTGCGATGAGATTCGAACACGCAACATTCGGGTTACTTGTTTTAATGGTGTTGGTTGTTTGTCTTGATATTCTAGTGTTGATTTTAGTTTTTTTTAACAACAGTTAATGGTCACATGAAATTACTTATGGGCTGCTTGTAAAACCCATACAGCGCTGTGAAGCACAGAGCCAGAGATATGACGTCATGTATAGCATGTTACTGTACGGCCACTAACTTCCAATTTAGGTGTTTATTAGTGCCCAAATCTTCCAATTTCAACAAGTATACGTGTAAGACTGTAAAGGGCTACCATATCATACTAATTTGAGTGGCCCAAATCGCCCAGATTGTTACATCTATTCTATGAGGCCAGGCTGTTACTTAAGGTAAAAACAAAAAGGTAGGTGGATGGTCGTATAACTTGAACACAGCCTGAATCTCATCACGGACAACTTCAGCATTTTGCAAGTACTTACTACTTTTTGGCTAACCCTTCCCCTAACCCCAATCTTAACCCTTTAACTTAACTCCTAACCTTAACACTAACCCCTAGCCTAGCTAACAGTAACCACTTAGCCAACATTAGCATTACCCACCTAGCTAACGTTAGCCAAAACAAATTGGAGTTCATAACATATCATACAGTGCCTGCAAAAGGTATTCATACCCCTTGACTTATTCCACATTTTGTTGTGTTGCAGTCTGAAATCAAAATGGATTAAATATATTTTTCCTCACCCATCTACACACAATACCCCATAATGACAAAGTGAAAACATGTTATTAGAAATTTTTGCAAATCTATTGAAAATTAAATATAGAAATATCTCATTTACATAATTATTCCACACCCCTCAGTCAACACGTTAGAATCACCTTTTGGCAGGGATTATAGCTGTGTCTTTCTGGGTAAGTCTCTAAGAGCTTTACACACCGTCTGCTAAATGACTTAAATGTAAATGTAAATGATTGTACAATAATAGTACATTATTATTTTTCAAATTCTTCAAGCTCCGTCAAGTTGGTTGTTGATCATTGCCAGCCAGCCATTTTCAAGTCTTGCCATAGATTCTCAAGCTGATTTAAGTAAAAACTGTAACTAGGCCACTCATGAACATTCAATGTCATCTTGGTAAGCAACTCCAGTATATGGCAGTATACTCCAGTATTTGGCCTAGTATTTTAGGTTATTGTCCTGCTGAAACGTGAACTTTCCTCCCATTGTCTGTTGAAAATCAGAATGAACCAGGTTTTCCTTTAGAATTGTACCTGTGCTTAGCTCTATTCCGTTTATTTTTATCCTAAAAAACTCCCTAGTCATTGCCAATGACAAGCATACCCATAACATGATGCATCCACCACCATGCTTGGAAATATGAAGAGTGGTACTCAGTGATGTGTTGGATTTTCCCCAAACATAACACTTTGTATTTGGAAAAAAAAAGTTCATTTCTTTGCCTAATTTTTGATCAGTTTAACATTAGTGCGTTATTGCAAACAGGATGCATGTTTTGGAATATTTTTATTCTGTAAACGCTTCCTTCTTTTCACTCATGTAGGTTAGTACTGTGGAGTAAGTATAATGTTGTTGATCCATCCTCAGTTCACAGCCATTAAACTCTGTAACTGTTTTAAAGTCACCACCATGAAATCCCTGAGTGGTTTCCTTCCTCTCCGGATGACTGTATCTTTGTAGTAACTGGGTATATTGAAACACAATCAAACGTGTAATTATTATCTTCATCATGCTCAAAGGGATTTTCAATGTCTACATTTTTTTACTACCAATAGGTACCCTTCTTTTGTGGATGAACCTGTGTTTGAAGTTCACTGCTCGACTGAGAGACCTTACATATAAATTGCATGTGTGGGGTACAGAGATGAGATAGTCATTCAAAAATCCTCAAGACTATTATTGCACACAGAGTGAGTCCATGCAATTTATTATGTGACTTGTTAAGTGGTACATTTGTACTCCTAAACTTATTTAGGCTTGCCATAACAAAGGGATTGACTACTTATTGACTCGACATTTCAGCTTTTCATTTTTTATTCATTTGTAAAAAAATGTCTAAAAGCATATTTCTACTGACATTATGGTGCAATTTGTGTAGGCCAGTAATAGAACATCTAAATTTAATCCATTTAAAATTCAGTAACACATCATACGAATTGTAATTCGTAACACATCATACGAATTGTAATTCGTAACACATCATACGAAATGGATCCAAAAATGATATATACCCTACCAACGTAACATATCATACTAACTTGAGTATCCCGGGTTTTAGTTTTGTATAATACGTCTACCCCTACCCCTGAGTACAGGTTGCGTGAGAGTTTCTGGTCATGAGGAAAAGTAGGCAACCGCCAGCCAATTGCGCATGGTGAGAAAGAGAATGGGGATCAACGCTTTGCCTTCAAGGGTGAAATACGACAGTGCGTCAGAAAACATTATTTTTAACAATGCAAATTGTCATTTTAACACATGCTAAAACTATACCCAAATAGCTAGTGTTCATCTCTACGAGTGACTCGGATAAAGTACACAGTAGCCTACTTACGCCCTGGCTTTGGGGAAACCCATGGATAAGAGGACGTCCAAATTCGATCCATATTTCACAGTGCCCGATACTTTCGGCCGAAGGCTTCGCGGGATGATTTTGCTGAAGAGATCCTCTTTTGCAGCCATGATTCAGGATTCCATTGGTTTCAGACTAGATCCAGTCTACGATACTGTAGCGAGTGGTGGGGAAAGATATCTAATAGTCTACAACCGATCATTTTTGTGAGCAAGTGCGGTCGCTCCCTCCCCGCCCTCAGAAACTCAAATTATGTCTGCTGCTGCGATTTGAATTTAAAAATGAAAGATACGTGCAGAGCGCACGGGATTTATTATGCATTTTCGGCTCTTCTCTGTATGGGACCCATTGCGATATGCTAAATTATAGTAGCCGAATAATAATAGGTAACTAGCATAATAATAGACTATTCAGTATAGCTTGAGCCAAAAATAAAAGACAATTGTAGATAGTGAGCAATATGTAATACAGAGTAACGTTAGACCCAGTCTAATATGGAACAATAAATAAGTGAAATTAGGCTACTAATAAACTGCATTTGCCTAATAAATTAATAACCCATATTTATTCAATGTTCATAAAAAGACAATGTGTTACATTTATAAAAATGACTCACAAACCATTACCTGGCACATTCATTTCACAACTGTCTCATCATATACCATTCATACAGGATATCATGGGCTACAAATCTGCCCACATGAATAGAAAAATATAATGCTGTGTTATCTTAGCTACAGATTTTATATTTGATTGATTATAATGACGTCCATTATAGATAATTTAAAATCATACTTGGCTGTTGGTTGCAATGGTACCAGATGGGTTATATGGTACAATCACACAGAACGCTTTCCTCATCTCCACCTAGTGTGAAAGCAAAGACATGCACAACATTACTACTGTATTGGTAACACTGGATTTGGATAGTCCTCTATAATAGACCCTACAGATGGACCCGTTTATAGATGCTCAAGTACTATCAACAAACTTTAGCTCTAACCGTAGGAAGCTGTGGCGTTTCAAGTTAAGTCAAGTTATATAACAGAGTTGCAGTTGATAGTTTGAGCATCAATTAACCATTTATGCGGGACTATCAAAATAAAGTGACCAAAGTATGACAAACAATTCAGCTTTTCACTGCGTACACAGTATACAGTTTTGTTTCAGATGTGAAAGTATAAGTCTTATCAGTCTTCCTTGATCCAGATACAAGCCCACCACAGCACCACCACAGCTGGGCAGTTTCGCAGCTGAACCAGACTGCATTGACAAGCAATGTAAGCAAACACAACCAATGATTTTTTTTAAAGTACAAAGAAACATAGTAGGAAAATATTAGATCATCTTGAAAATTGTAACTCTATACTGTGCCTGTCTTGCCATTTGCACCATCTTGAGATTACCTGGTCCCAAACAGTCTTCTGTGTACACAGACCAGTAGGACAGAGATCGTTTCAGTATTAGTGGTTTCCTGTGTGAACAAAAATTTTCATTTTTTTAAGAATAAAGTATATTCTTAGTTTAAGCAGTTCATCATGGATTAGAAATGTTTGGTCTAAATTTTGGATTTAGCATACTTTACATGTAATCAATTGATTTAGCGTTTTAATGTAATAACTAATATGAGTGCAGGATACAAAGTATAGTATTGTTTGATGTTATCAGGAGAATGAAAATACATCTATATTGGTTAGTATAGATGTCGGCAAATCTATCACTGTAATAAGAACAGGTCAAGGAATTATCCATTTAGTTTGTCTGTTTGTGAATTCATTGTTTAAAATGATATGTAAGCTACATTTACTCTTCTTCACACATTTACAACTCATCTCTACCGTTTCCCAGGTCCATGTAGAACTCTACATCTTTAGGCTTGCTGCATACGGTGATATCAGACAATAGAAGTATTTCTACTTTGCTTTGCTGCAGTAACTGTATTATATTGTGGTCCTTCTGTAGCTCAGTTGGTAGAGCATGGCGCTTGTAACGCCAGGGTAGTGGGTTCGATTCCCGGGACCACCCATACGTAGAATGTATGCACACATGACTGTAAGTCGCTTTGGATAAAAGCGTCTGCTAAATGGCATTTATTATTATTATTATTATTTAAAAACTTGCCCTTACATCTTACTATGTAAACTCATACGGTTCGTTGATGACAATCAACTCTTTAGGACCATGAGTTTTTCCTGATCAGGTCATGTGGTCAGGAAAATCTTTCTGGCTCTATAACATTTGGCGACCATGTTTTATCTTTCCAAGGTCACAGATATAAAAGGCTAATTCATGGGAGCAAAGAGATTAACTTCCTCAAATCAATGACAGACTCAAAGGATGTCACGCTTGTCTTTATCGTCACAGCTCTAAGTTCTCACCCATCAACTGTGCCAGCCTGCTCCAGTCCATTCCCTGCAGTGCGGAGGACAAGAGAACCCAAACGTTACATTACCAGGTAATGCTCACTTAAAGATGCACTCTCAAACGTTTGTATAACTCAGCCAGTAGTTTTGAGTGGTGCTTACGAGCCAAAAGTGGTCCCTGGTTTTTGTGTACTCTGTCATCAAATTGTGCACTACATCATCCATTTCATATATGTTACATCCTGCAAATACATATATACTTTTTAAACATTACGAATTTGTTATGCTTAAGATTCAAGATTGGATCTTTAAGCAATATCACAGAGACAGGCAATAACTCTTTGGGGGAGGATGTAGACAGAGGTTAGAGGGGTAGACCAGTACCGGATGGCTGCTGGTTCAAATTCAATAACTACCATCCACTGATGTTGTGCCTTTGCTATCGGACCAGGGGCACTATTGCCACTGATCCTGTGAGCCTCCAAACATCTCACACAAATCTGTCTTGATCTGTGAGCTCAGCAAAAGACTTCATGGCCTTAACCACTTCTACTTTTCCTGAAAAAAAGTGGAGGACAGAGGGCCTAAATACGAATAGAGAACAAAGGTATCCCTTTTCATTATCATCTGATTCGTCTAGCCTACCGTTTAACATCGACGAAGTGATAATTCCATCAGTACAGGAAGAAAAACTGAAATTCCCAATGGAATTGAACTCGACCTTGGTGAACATTGCTGCCTGCCAACTGAGCTTACCGTGTGTGAGTGTGTGTGTTTTACAGTTGAGCCAGCGCTGTCAGACAAGCTAACCAGAACGGTGGCAGGTTGCTCATATCCATAGGAGTGTAAATCCCCTGTGTACAGTCAACACACAAACATGAACAATTAAAATGTTCATTGTAAACTCAGTTACATAATGTATACATAAATGTTCAGCTCTAGATATATGTAAGAGGATGCACAAAGATATCCACAAGTGCCTTTAAAAACACGCATGTACAATCTCCCATAAGCCTAGATAAATGAATTACCTCTCAAAAATCATTAATCAATCATTAGACCACGCAGGAGGCGGGGGGGGGGGGGGGCGAGTGTCTGCGGGGTGTTCTCTCCACCCTTGTATTTGACTTTTTAATTAAGGTAACCTGGTTGTCTAGGTATAAATTGAAAGTAAAAAACAAAAACCTGCAGACACTCAGCCCTCCATGGAATGAATTTGACTCCCCTGCAGGGGTTCACAGTTGTCAAGCGTAGACTGGTAACGTTTATTATTTATTTGGCGCGGGGAAACTAGAGGCCATGAATAACTTGATCAAAAAGAATGGCATCGATTGGCCTATAGGTGGCACTATTATAAGTGGTCTAACTTAAACCCTCATATCCGTTGCCCGGTTTGACATAAAGACTTGAAACTTTGTATGTCGGTGTCTTTCCTCATGTTGAACAAATTTGCTTCAATGTTCATCTCTTCGCTTAGTTTGAGAAAATATAAAGGATTGGTTAAGAGATGGATGAGTTATTCATAAATCAGAATTTTTTTTTTTATGGGTCCATCCTTCGTAAATCCACTCCACAATGGCCTATCAACTTGAAACATTGTAAGGTCATCAAAGCCTTTACCATGATGTACCATGTTAAGATTGCATTGATATCTTAACAAATAATGAAACTGTTAGCACTTTCTTGACTTTGTAATGAATGCGAATGCATAAAATCGTAATAAAAAAATATTCTCATAGACAAAGTCAGATTCACTCCAAATTTGCTCTTTGGACTTTCAATAGTCCATAAAGAGTTTGAGAAATATATGGCAATGGTATATGCATATTAGCACATATGCTAACATGCTACAATACGCAAGTTAAACTTCAAAAATCTTCTTCTAGTGAACCATATGACCAAATGACACCAAATGTGAAATTTAGGCCCATGGTTCATGTCTTAACTAGTTTGAGAAAAGCTAAAAATCGGATTTTATGTCATGTTTTGTCATTGGTTATCATGTCTTGTCTCTGTGCTTCCCTTCTATTCGTTTCCCTCTGCTGGTCTTATTAGGTTCTTTCCCTCTTTCTATCCCTCTCTCCCCCTCCCTCTCTCCCTCTCTCACTCTCTCTCTCGTTCCGTTCCTGCTCCCAGCTGTTCCTCATTCTCCTAACTACCTCATTTACTCTTTTCACACCTGTCCCCTATTTTGCCCTCTGATTAGAGTCCCTATTTCTCCCTCTGTTTTCCGCTTCTGTCCTTGTCGGATCCTTGCTTGATGTTCGCTGTTCTGTGTCCTTGTTCCGCCCTGTCGTGTTTTACCTTCTTCAGAGGCTGCGTGTGAGCAGGTGTCAATGTCAGCTACGGCCGGTGCCTTCCCGAAGCGATCTGCAGTCTGTGGTCGCGTCTCCAGTCATTCCTCTCTACTGACGAGTGGATTTCAGTTTTCCTGTTTTTGCATTTACCTAGATAATATCCAGGATTTTCGCTTTTGTTTAAAACTGGAATAAAGACTCTGTTTCCGTTAAGTCGCTTTTGGGTCCTCATTCACCAGCATAACATTTTATGCATCAACATGTCCTATCAACTTCAAACTTGTCATCGCTACCATGGATGTCCTTAAAATGAACCACACTGAATTTGGTATTGATATCTCAACATAGTCTTTTATAGTTTTGAGAGAATGAATAGTTGCATTCAAATATGGCCGCACTGTACCTATAGATGACAGTTAGCACATATACTAATGCTAAAAAAAATAGTTTAAAAATATTTTTCTCGTGAACCATACGTCAGATTGACTCCAGATTTGATGTAAAAAACTAATTGAACTAGCCTCTAGCTACATTCAAAGTCGACCACGCCACACCACTAGACATTTGGTATGTAAACCTTAAGAACATTTCCTTAGAAGCTGTGTGAATATAAAGTCACGGCCACCTTAGATTGCTGCACCAGACTAGTTGGTGGCACTATAGATGTCATTGGCACCAGTAATAGATACAGTTGAAGTCGGAAGTTTACATACACCTTAACCAAATACATTTAAACTCCTGACATTTAATCCTAGTAAAATTTCCCTGTCTTAGGTCAGTTTGGATCACCACTTTATTTTAAGAATGTGAAATGTCAAAACAATAGTGGAGAGAATGATTTATTCAGCTTTTATTTCTTTCATCACATTCCCAGTGGGTCAGAAGTTTACATACACTCAATTAGTATTTGGTAGCATTGCCTTTAAATTGTTTAACTTGGGTCAAACATTTCAGCTAGCCTTCCACAAGCTTCCAACTATAAGTTGGGTGAATTTGGCCCATTCCTCCTGACAGAGCTGGTGTAACTGAGTCAGGTTTCCAGGCCTCCTTGCTCGCACATGCTTTTTCATTTCTGCCTACAAATCGTCTATAGGATTGAGGTCTGGGCTTTGTGATGGCCACTCCAATACCTTGATTTTGCTGTCCTTATGCTATTTTGCCAAAACTTTGGAAGTATGCTTGGGGTCATTGTCCATTTGGAAGACCCATTTGCGACCAAGCTTTCACTTCCTGACTGATGTCTTGCGGTGTTGCTTCAATATATCAACATAATTTTCCGTCCTCATGATGCCATCTATTTTGTGAAGTGCACCAGTCCCTCCTGCAGCAAAGCACCCCATAACATGATCCTAACACACTTGTGCTTCACGGTTGGGATGGTGTTCTTGGGCTTGCAAGCCTCCCCCTTTTTTCTCCAAACATAACAATGGTCATTATGGCCAAACAGTTCTATTTTTGTTTCATCAGACCAGAGGGCATTTCTCCAAAAAGTATGATCTTTGTCCCTACGTGCAGTTACAAACGTAGTCTGGCCTTTTTATGCAGGTTTTGGAGCAGTGGCTTCTTCTTGGCTGAGCAGCCTTTCACATTATGTCGATTGTAGGACTCGTTTTACTGTGGGTATAGATACTTTTGTACCTGTTTCCTCCAGCATCTTCACAGGGTCCTTTGCTGTTGTTCTGGGATTGATTTGCACTTTTCGTACCACAGTATGTTCATCTCTAGGAGACGGAACGCTTCTCCTTCCTGAGCGGTAGGCCGGCGCGTGGTCCCATAGTCTTTATACTTGTGTACTATTGTTTGTACAAATTAACGTGGTACCTTCAGGCATTTGGAAATTGCTCCCAAGGATGAACCAGACTTGTAAGAGGTCTACAATTATGTTTCTGATGTCTTGGCTGATTTCTTTTAATTTTCCCATGATGTCAAGCAAAGAGGCACTGAGTTTGAAGGTAGGCCTTGACATACATCCACAGGTACACCTCCAATTGACTCAAATGATGTCAATTAGCCTATCAAAAGCTTCTAAAGCCATGACATCATTTTCTGGCATTTTCCAAGCTGTTTAAAAGGCACAGTCAACTTAGTGTACAGTGGGGCAAAAATGTTTAGTCAGCCACCAATTGTGCAAGTTCTCCCACTTAAAAAGATGAGAGAGGCCTGTACTTTTCATCATAGGTACACTTCAACTATGACAGACAAAATGAGAAAAAAAATCCAGAAAATCACATTGTAGGATTTGTAATTAATTTATTTGCAAATTATGGTGGAAAATAAGTATTTGGTCAATATCAAAAGTTTATCTCAATACTTTGTTATATACCCTTTGTTGGCAATGACAGAGGTCAAACATTTTCTCTATGTCTTCACAAGGTTTTACACACTGTTTCTGGTATTTTGGCCCATTCCTCCATGCAGATCTCCTCTAGAGCAGTGATATTTTGGGGCTGTTGCTGGGCAACACTGACTTTCAACTCCCTCCAAAGATTTTCTATGGGGTTGAGATCTGGAGACTGGCTAGGCCACTGCAGGACCTTGAAATGCTTCTTACGAAGCCACTCCTTCGTTCCCCGGGCGGTGTGTTTGGGATCATTGTCATGCTGAAAGACCCAGCCACGTTTCATCTTCAATGCCCTTGCTGATGGAAGGTGGTTTTCACTCAAAATCTCACGATATATGGCCCCATTCATTCTTTCCTTTACACGGTTCAGTCGTCCTGGCCCCTTTGCAGAAAAACAGCCCCAAAGCATGATGTTTCCACCCCCATGCTTCACAGTATGTATGGTGTTCTTTGGATGCAACACTGCATTCTTTGTCCTCCAAACACGACGAGTTGAGTTTTTACCAAAAAGTTTTTGGGTTTCATCTGACCATATGACATTCTCCCAATCTTCTTCTGGATCATCCAAATGCTCTCTAGCAAACTTCAGACGGGCCTGGACATGTACTGGCTTATGCAGGGGGACATGTCTGGCACTGCAGGATTTTGAGACCCTGGCGGCGTAGTGTGTTACTGATGGTAGGCTTTGTTACTTTGGTCCCAGCTCTCTGCAGGTCATTCACTAGGTCCCCCCGTGTGGTTCTGGGATTTTTGCTCACCGTTCTTGTGATCATTTTGACCCCACGGGGTGAGATCTTGCATGGAGCCCCAGATCGAGGGAGATTATCAATGGTCTTGTATGTCTTCCATTTCCTAATAATTGCTCCCACAGTTGATTATATATTAGTAAGGGGTTGTTCATGTTTTATACTCATTGTATATGCTGATTGTGTGCGCAAGCAGCAGAACTTCCAGTTTCTTGTTTTCCCAAAAAAAGATCCACTTTTCAATACATTCATACCACATAATAGGGCAACATTATGTGATTATACTGATCTACTAATCACGATATTTCAAATTGTTTGTATGCATAATTAAAATTAACATTATTTTGCATGAGACAAAGTCCACTTGATCAATAGTTATTGGGAGTTTGTGCATGTGTGTTTTTAAAGTTGGAAGTTTACATACACTTAGGTTGGAGTCATTAAAACTCGCTCACAGAGGATCTCTATTTTTTATTTTTTATTTCACCTTTATTTAACCAGGTAGGCTAGTTGAGAACAAGTTCTCATTTGCAACTGCGACCTGGCCAAGATAAAGCATAGCAGTGTGAACAGACAACACAGAGTTACACATGGAGTAAACAATTAACAAGTCAATAACACAGTAGAAAAAAAGGGGCAGTCTATATACAATGTGTGCAAAAGGCATGAGGAGGTAGGCGAATAATTACAATTTTGCAGATTAACACTGGAGTGATAAATGATCAGATGGTCATGTACAGTTAGAGATATTGGTGTGCAAAAGAGCAGAAAAATAAATAAAAACAGTATAAAAACAGTATGGGAATGAGGTAGGTGAAAATGGGTGGGCTATATACCAATAGACTATGTACAGCTGCAGCGATCGGTTAGCTGCTCAGATAGCTGATGTTTGAAGTTGGTGAGGGAGATAAAATTCTCCAACTTCAGTGATTTTTGCAGTTCGTTCCAGTCACAGGCAGCAGAGTACTGGAACGAAAGGCGGCCAAATGAGGTGTTGGCTTTAGGGATGATCAGTGAGATACACCTGCTGGAGCGCGTGCTACGGATGGGTGTAGCCATCGTGACCAGTGAACTGAGATAAGGCGGAGCTTTACCTAGCATGGACTTGTAGATGACCTGGAGCCAGTGGGTCTGGCGACGAATATGTATTTCTGTACAGCACTTTGAGATATCAGCTGATGTACGAAGGGCTATATAAATAAAATTTGATTGAATTTGATTGATATGTAGCGAGGGCCAGCCGACTAGAGCATACAAGTCGCAATGGTGGGTGGTATAAGGTGCTTTAGTGACAAAACGGATGGCACTGTGATATACTGCATCCAGTTTGCTGAGTAGAGTGTTGGAAGCCATTTTGTAGGTGACATCGCCGAAGTCGAGGATCGGTAGGATAGTCAGTTTTACTAGGGTAAGCTTGGCGGCGTGAGTGAAGGAGGCTTTGTTGCGAAATAGAAAGCCGACTCTTGATTTGATTTTCGATTGGAGATGTTTGATATGAGTCTGGAAGGAGAGTTTGCAGTCTAACCAGACACCTAGGTACTTATAGACGTCCACATATTCAAGGTCGGAACCATCCAGGGTGGTGATGCTAGTCGGGCATGCGGGTGCAGGCAGCGATCGATTGAAAAGCATGCATTTGGTTTTACTAGCGTTTAAGAGCAGTTGGAGGCCACGGAAGGAGTGCTGTATGGCATTGAAGCTCGTTTGGAGGTTAGATAGCACAGTGTCCAATGACGGGCCGAAAGTATATAGAATGGTGTCGTCTGCGTAGAGGTGGATCAGGGAATCGCCCGCAGCAAGAGCAACATCATTGATATATACAGAGAAAAGAGTCGGCCCGAGAATTGAACCCTGTGGCACCCCCATAGAGACTGCCAGAGGACCGGACAGCATGCCCTCCGATTTGACACACTGAACTCTGTCTGCAAAGTAATTGGTGAACCAGGCAAGGCAGTCATCCGAAAAACCGATAAGAATATGGTGATTGACAGAGATTGACAGAGTCGAAAGCCTTGGCAAGGTCGATGAAGACGGCTGCACAGTACTGTCTTTTATCGATGGCGGTTATGAGAGCAGAGAGCAGGCCACAAGTCAAAAGCAGCTGCCTGTTTTTTCCATTGAGGTTGGAACAATTCTGAGCTGAATGTAGCTGAACTCACACAACTGTGGCTTTTCTATGTGTGATTGGGTT
The DNA here is from genome assembly GCF_021184085.1 of Oncorhynchus gorbuscha. Classification (NCBI taxonomy): domain Eukaryota; kingdom Metazoa; phylum Chordata; class Actinopteri; order Salmoniformes; family Salmonidae; genus Oncorhynchus; species Oncorhynchus gorbuscha. The sequence continues at coordinate 40,317,460 of NC_060185.1, forward strand.
ATGCACCTAACATATTCAGTTACAGAGATCTGATCGCTTCACCTCCTCTGATTCAGAGTTTGATACACACTTGGTACATGGGCCACATTTGATTTGATATTATTTATAAGAGTTCATAATATATGTTTATGTGCCATAATAGCTATTGAGACTGCACATTTGAAATACCATAGCCCTGTTCATCCATCAGTTGTTTGCTAAAGTCCATGTAGACAAGGCCCTCATAGACCAGCAATGAAAAGAAGACACCATTTTAGTCCTTTCCAGGACAATTACAACAACTACAGTAACCATGCCAGCATAGTACAGCTTGGCTTGGCTCAGCTCAGTAGTAGTAGTCCTAGGGCTAACAAAGGAACAAAACAACTTAAAACACAGGTTGATCATTTGGCACATGAGTAGAGTGAACTCCAGAGTAACATGTTATTCTTCTTAAACTTTCTGAGATGAGAATGTTATAAAATTGTATAAAAAATAGTATGTAATTATTAACACAAAGGGAGTTCGAGATAGAAAAGATAATACCAAAGAAAGGCAAAAATCAAGAAGTATATGACTCAGAACAAATATTGATTACTATGTGGTTAATCTATAAAATATAGAAGAAACATTTAAAACAGTATTCTCTCAGGGACTTTTACAGGATACACTGTCATGATAGGCTCATGAGACATTTATAAGTGACATTCTTCAAGAATGAATGGGTATCATTAATTCAAATGAACAAAAATACATAATAAATATCACAGAGTGGGCCTTTAACTAGAGAGACTGTAGTGAAGACACTTACCACCTGGCAAGGAATGTTGGTATCATATTTGAGAGTGAAGTTCTGCTTTGTCAAAGCAGTGTTAGTTGCTAACTGATTTGATAGACAGTACTAACGATACAATAATAACCTGGGTTGGGGTCAATTCAGTTTTCAATTCAGAAAGTGAATTGAAATTCAAATCATGACTAGAAAATCCTTCTGTAAAACAACAGGCAATTATTAATACATTTCACTTCCAGAAGTCACTGAATTGAAAACTGATCCCAAACATTGCCGTTTTCACAGTCATTACTGACCCAGAATCTGCTGAAGGTCCTGTCTGGGCTTGTGGCTGCAGGATGATGAAATCTGAGAGGTAAGGCAGTAGAACACCACACTGGCCAGATGCAATGCTGTCACTCCCTCCTGTGACTTCTCAAGGAAGCGAGTTATCCTAAAATACACAGAGATACCTAGGCTTTTAGGCTTTTCTGTTGGTGGCAAATGACCCATACAGTCATCAAATGTTAGTACTGTTATCAACAATGTATTGGTATCAAGATGGATTGATTTTTCCTCTTGCCTACCAGTGGGTCTCAGTGCATACCCCCACTATACCCCTTGAGCTGCTCTTCTCCCCCTCCTCTTGCTCATAGTATATGGCCAGCTCTCCATGCTAAGTCAAAGAGAGAGATACTAACATGTAAACTAGGCCAAAAAAAACTACTCCACTATGAATTTGGTTACAGTTTCTCAGAGGTGAGGTATATGTTGTTATTCACCAGAAGGAGCACATATGATATCTTACCTTGGAGCTGAAGAAGGGGACAACCTGAGTAATATCAAAGTTCTGGTCTGCACAAAACATATCCCCTGCAATCTGTGAGTTATCAGCCCCTGCTCATAGCCGTCATTCACTACTTTCTCCACAGGGAAGTTATTAGCAGTTGCCCAGCACTCAGTGCTTATACCTGGAATGGGAGACACGTGTCAATACTGTTACTACATGTTACTGTACTTACTAGTCTGCATGTGTGACCAGATAGACCTCACTGCACAACTGCTGCCTGGAGAGAAATGGATATTCCAAAGTTAAAGGAATTCAATAATGTATTTATGTATAAGGGACTGAGTATAAGACATGTAGTACAGCAAAACTGTAAGGGCAGTCGACAGTCATTAACTTGACTGATAACTCATTTGTTCACGTCTCCCACCAGGAATCCAGGATTTGATTTTCTCCTATCCCAGACAACAATGCATTTGGTACCCCAGTCTGCTGTCCATACAAACATGACATCATTCTAGAAAAATGACAAATATTGAAGTAAAGGGATGTGGGTTTGTCAGTTGTGGCACACCTGTACTCTTCTTAAAATATTATTCCCCCAAAATATGTTAATACTTGAATATATTTCAACAGGAATTAGCATAGTGACCAGTTATCGCTCTCGCCCACACCTCAGCCTGCCCTAGTCAAGAAGGTGAATAGGGAGACTTACGTAACACTCCGAGACTGACTGAACGCTGTCATTGAACATACCCGTTTCTTCCTGAGAAAACTAAACTACATCTTTGCATTATTCTGGTAGTTTGCCTACCTTGTGCGGCGGAAAGTCTGATTTGGTATTATTTAAAGTGCAGTTTGTTTGTGTGCATTGACCTGCTTGTGTTGTGAAATGGACCAACCACGTATGCGAACTCTGCACCAAAACCTCGCCTGCTCACATAAACAACTTACGTTCATCTGAGCTTATAGAACGGTGCTGTGGCCAGTTACCAATAAAATGCATAGAATTTTCTTGGCCCGAGTCTTATTCGCTTGTAAACTACATCAAATACATTGGTTTATGCGATACAGTACAATAAACAGCTAAATTGTGAACCCATACAATTTCAAGTCGAAATGTGACTGCGACACTGTAGTCTAATTCTTAAAGGGCCAGTCTCCGAATGATGACCCCCTGCCGACGAGTTCACATAACTTACATGCATTCAGGAAACAGTAAAGTTAGAAAATGTAGTTCATACGTCCATATTACTTGTATATTTTTGTTTAATTAAAAATGCTAATGACAATCATACATTATGTACTAGGTTAGCTAATGATGAAATGAAAACTCAGAATGATACAACTGATGTTCATAGTGGATTCAATAAGCGAACAGAACAGAAAGCTCTCAATCCCATTACGTCTTTCACTCAATTGTGAAGTTCCATCATCATTTACCAATACAAAGATCCTTTATTACAATATGTATATCATTGTAATACATATTCTACTGACAACTTTAGAAAAACAAAGTGCTGAGCAATTTCTGGAAGTGGGGACATCTGATACTAGATGTATCAAATGTAAATATATTTTGAGACTTACACTAAGAGTTACTAAATATACTTGATACAATGAAGCGCAATTGTGTCAAAGGTAAAAAAGCTAAACAATTGTATGTACATGACAGCTGAATAGCTGTGGGAAAAATCTTCATTTATAAGAGCTAAGATGGTTTTCCGTATGTAAAATGTGACCATTTAATGACCTGATCTGCAAACTCCATCAGACTGATTTTATAGTGAAGTGAGAATTTTCTTCTGGTTTGGGGTCAAAAGTTCTGTCACAAGGTAATTCTACCATTCCTCCACTGAGATATTCAAATTCTATGATCTAACATCCTTCTTCTCCCCTGACTACCCATCACTGAGCGTCTGCCGTTGCTGCTCCAACAATGCCATTCTGTCGCATCTGGTTCCTCAGAATCTGGTTCTTGGATTTCCAGTCTTCTACCTGTGCAAAATTGGAGGGAAAAAGCAGCTCAATCAAAGCCTATTATTACAGCTGATGCATGGATTTGTGAAAAACTATCCTATGGTTTGGTATTTTGTTTGCAAGTTACATTTTCAGCATGTTTGAGGGGTACAGTTTGAGCACAGCGAGGTGCAGACCCTGTAACCCTTGATCACTTTATAAGTAGTTAATATGTTGTTGTTTGGATGCACAGTGATTCGTAGATCAGTGATGTTGCGCAGTCTGACTACAATGCTGTCAAATCTCCAACACACATTTTTTTCTGTGGTTATGTGTGATTGCATACAATTAGTGTTGCAGTAAGTAGGTGAACAGGATTGATGATAGAACAAAAATCTCTCACTCACTAATCCTACAGCCTAATCAGCAAAATCCAAACCTGAACCGATTACAAAGCGTGAATGAATCATAGTAGGCTGCATTTACACAGGCAGCCCAATTCAGATCTTTTCCCACTTATTGGTCTTTAGACCAATCCGATCAGCTCAGAATTGGGCTGCCTGTGTAAACACAGCCAGAGGGTCTTACCTCCTGCCTCAGTAGTTGGTTGTCCATTCTGAGCCTTTCCAGGGTGCTTAGGTCATCCCCTAGTCTAAGGTTGTTCTGCCGAAGCTCCTGGATATAGTCACAGGCTTTGGAGAGGATCCCACCTTTACTCTGGACCAAAACAGAAGGACCGTGTCACCCTCTCCCATGTAGGGCCAGGATGTTTTTCCTGAGAATGTGTTCTGACATGGAAAAACTCTAGGTCCTCATTTTTATAGCTAAATTCTTTCTAGTCAGTTGACATGTTCAAGAAAAACTCCTGGCCATACCCATGAGACTAGAGTGTGACCCATTTTATGGTGATACTGACCTCATTACTGATACTGACCTGCCCTGACTTGGTAGGGTCAATGTTGCAGTCTGGGATGGTCTTTGAGAGCGTGACAATCCAGTTGTTGATCTTGTCCCTGCGTCTACGTTCAACTTGGAGACAAATTACACAATAACAAATTTGAGTAGGCAAGCAGGGCAACATATGATTCTGAGCTCAACGTGACATGCAAACCCAACTAGCATTTAATAGACATTTCATATGAAGTATTGTATGAGTAATTTATGATGGCTATCTAGGTCTCACCCTCGTTGTGCTGGGCTCGCCTTTTGTCATCTCTAGAAGTGCGTGGGACCTCTGATTTTCTGCAAGACACAATCAGTATAGACATGAATAAACAGATATTACCATGGAAACCATTGTCATACACAGTATACATACCTATGTGCAGCTAAAACAGTAACAAGGCTAAGTAATTAAGACCCAACACAAAAAGAAACATGAATGTGCACGGGACAGTGTGACTAACTAGTATGGTAACTGTGATGATTCTCCTGGCTTCTCCAGTCCAGTACCTACTGTACTGATCAAAATGGCAGCTTACGTGTTGTAAGGTTGTGTGCGAGGTGCAATGGACCTCTGGTTAGCTCCAGTCAGCACTTCCTGGGGGGACATCATCACATACAACTGCCCTGAAACAAAGAACAAAGAAGTCCCTTGCTTCCGTCAATCCAAATGGTCCATATAAATGTATCAATATCAAATGTCAATCAAAATGGAAAGCCAATTGGAAATAAATGCATAACCTGGTGGAGCATAGAAATGGGATCTACTCATTCTATGTGATTGAGTCTCCTTAATCTCCTCACCAGTGGGAGTGCTCTGACTTAGATGTGTATCAGATGCCTGCACCACGCTGGTTACCATGGTGCCTGGTGAAGTATCAGCGATGGTGGCAGGGTAGTAGGTGTAATGCGTCTCAGTGCCGTCCCCTTCCAACCCCTCGGACTGAGAGAACACAGCCTACAGTAAGAGGACACCTTTGTCAGTGTTGAATAACAATCAGAACTGTATACAGTAAGGAGTAGAAGTAGAGGAATAGAGTAGATCATCTGTATTATCCCAGATGAAAAACAATGCTGTTTGATTTACAGAATCTGATTGAATACTACTAGCCTGGTGGACAAAACTGGTTAAAATGTATGTAATTACAACCAGAAACAGGTTGAAATTACTAATTTTGGCATAATTTCAAAACAGTGTTTCCCGCTGGGAGAGCCCCAAGTCCCGCTCGTATAAATTCTCACCTGGGTCATAGGCTGTGTGGCTGCAGGGAATCCAGTGAGCACACTGACCGCTGTGGCTCCATCACTCTGAGCCTCCAACTGTCCATCAGACACCTGGATGACTCTGTATGTCACCTTCAGCAAAAAGAAAACACACAGGTTTGCTGGGCGAAACATCAAATCGGTCATTAGTAATGACAGAAGACTGAGCCTCAGAAAACTGTGGATGGGCATTGGCTGGGCTCAGAGCTCTAGCTCAGAGACTTCAGCTAGATCTAGTGAGCCCTGTAGAGTATGCTCTCCCTAACTGTACCTGCCCAGCGGGAGGGTAGTACAGCTCCCCTACCTGCCCCCCAGCTCCCTCCGTCTTGAACAGATACTTTATGGGATGCTCTGAGGAGAAGGTGGCGGCAGACTGAATGGTGGCGATGGCAGCTGATGGGTCATCAGCTGTAGCCACTGCACCTGAAAGAGCAAAAAAACTCTATAATATAAGCAAGAAAATACCATGGGTGTCTTCTGATGTTTTGAGGGGCATTATTTCCTTTCCACATGACATTCGTTACCTTCTTCAATGACATGTGTACTTTCATCCGGGTCTGGACTTTTCTGTTGACTACATAACAAAATGAGAAGAACAATGATAATACACAGTAACACACCACTCTTTCAACTTGTACTAGAATATGATCTTTATGTACATGTTCTTTATACCTTTACAGTTGTGTGTGGAATTGTTAGGTTAGATTACTTGTTGGTTACTACTGCATTGTCGGAACTAGAAGCACAAGCATTTCGCTACACTCGCATTAACATCTGCTAACCATGTGTATGTGACAAAAAAATATATATTTGATCATCCAGCCCAACACTCAAATGTATTACAACAAATCATGTGGAAGTAGCTTTGGTTAAAAATTGATGATGGTTAAATACATGTATTTTTAGCTCACCCCTTCATTTTCACAGTGTCAACTGGAAAGAGAATCTCCTTCATTCACCCGGGAGATAAACAGGCTTGAGGAAAATGGACAAGTTGGTTATTTTGGGGGGGAAACAAACTAGGCTACAGAAACCCAATCACAAACCTAAAACCTCTGATATCCAAACATTAATACAGGCTCTGCGTGTATTCAACTAGAATCTAGAAAGCCTTCAAGGAAATATACTGTGTGTTTCATTGAAGTGATAACAGTACTCTTTAGGCCCCTTCAGTAGTTAGTCAACGTTACACACTACAACGTAGCCGCGAGCGTAGTACCTCATTCAACAAATAACTAGCGAACATTACCCGGTAACTTTAGCAGATGCATTATATTGCCGAAGACGTCATGCAAACAGCTGCAACGAAATATAAAAATTCTAAATGCCGAATCCAGCTTTCTAAAGTAGTAAGTTAACTAACCAAGACACAATACAGATGTTTACTTGTATATATGACGAATATGTAGCTAGCATTAGCATAAAGCTGCATTATTCCAGCGGTTCCTTCAAGCTGCGACGGGTCACAAAGCATCTTTGCTAATAGCTAATGTTATGATTTAACGTAAACTAGCTATTTAGCCAGTAATAACGCCAAGCAAATGTACAATATATGGTATTTGTACAACACTGCTTAAAACATCGAAGAAAATAGCTACATACAAGAACGGAAAATTGTAGCTACTTACCGTGCAATTGGCCCCTCCCCAGTTGTTTGTCAACATTACTGGCTGTCTGCGCCAATGACTGAATGGTCTGCGCATGTACCAACTTTTTGGTGCGCTTCATTTACACCGTCTGGCGCGCTCAATAGCAGATTAGGCCTGTGTATCATTCCACTGCTCCGTGAAATTGCGCCGGGTAAGAAATCAAACGGATCTAGCCTTGTGGCCATCTTTACCGGGCTTCATCAACTGTGCAGATCTAGGTTCAGCAGTTTAACGACACCACTAGTATTTTATTTATTTTTTATTTTATTTCACCTTTATTTAACCAGGTAGGCAAGTTTACAATTGCGACCTGGCCAAGATAAAGCAAAGCAGTTCGACACATACAGCGACACAGAGTTACACATGGAGTAAAACAAACATACAGTCAATAATACAGTATAAACAAGTCTATATACGATGTGAGCATATGATCTGAGATAAGGGAGGTAAAGGCAAAAAAAGGCCATGGTGGCAAAGTAAATACAATATAGCAAGTAAAACACTGGAGTGGTAGATTTGCAATGGAAGAATGTGCAAAGTAGAAATAAAAATAATGGAGTGCAAAGGAGCAAAATAAATAAATAAATTAAATTCAGTAGGGAAAGAGGTAGTTGTTTGGGCTAAAGTATAGGTGGGCTATGTCTGTTCAACGCTGGTCCGACCAATCTGATTCCACACTCCAAGACTGCTTCCATCACGTAGACTGGGATATGTTTCGTATTGCGTCAGACAACAACATTGACGAATACGCTGATTCGGTGTGCGAGTTCATTAGAATGTGCGTTGAAGATGTCGTTCCCATAGCATCGATTAAAACATTCCCAAACCAGAAACCGTGGATTGATGGCAGCATTCACGTGAAACTGAAAGCGCGAACCACTGCTTTTAATCAGGGCAAGGTGACCGGAAACATGACCAAATACAAACAGTGTAACTATTCCCTCCGCAAGGCAATCAAACAAGCTAAGCATCAGTATAGAGACAAAGTAGAATCTCAATTCAACGGCTCAGACACAAGAGGTATGTGGTAGGGTCTACAGTCAATCACGGATTACAAAAAGAAAACCAGCCCCGTCATGGACCAGGTTGTCTTGCTCCCAGGCAGACTAAATAACTTTTTTGCCCGCTTTGAGGACAATACAGTGCCACTGACACGGCCCGCAACTAAAACATGCGGACTCTCCTTCACTGCAGCCGACATGAGGAAAAGGAAAACATTTAAACTTGTCAACCCTCGCAAGGCTGCAGGTCCAGACGGCATCCCCAGCCGCGCCGTCAGAGCATGCGCAGACCAGCTGGCTGGTGTGTTTACGGACATATTCAATCAATCCCTATCCCATTCTGTTGTTCCCACATGCTTCAAGAGGGCCACCATTGTTCCTGTTCCCAAGAAAGCTAAGGTAACTGAGCGAAACGACTACCGCCCTGTAGCACTCACTTCCGTCATCATGAAGTGCTTTGAGAGACTAGTCAAGGACCATATCACCTCCACCCTACCTGACACCCTAGACCCACTCCAATTTGCTTACCGCCCAAATAGGTCCACAGACGATGCAATCTCAACCACACTGCACACTGCCCTAACCCATCTGGACAAGAGGAATACCTATGTGAGAATGTTGTTCATCGACTGCAGCTCGGCATTTAACACCATATTGCCCTCCAAGCTCGTCATCAAGCTCGAGACCCTGGGCCTCGATCCCGCCCTGTGCAACTGGGTACTGGACATCCTGACGGGCCGCCCCCAGGTGGTGAGGGTAGGCAACAACATCTCCACCCCGCTGATCCTCAACACTGGGGCCCCACAAGGGTGCGTTCTGAGCCCTCTCCTGTACTCCCTGTTCACCCACGACTGCGTGGCCATGCACGCCTCCAACTCAATCATCAAGTTTGCGGACGACACAACAGTGGTAGGCTTGATTACCAACAACGACGAGACGGCCTACAGGGAGGAGGTGAGGGCCCTCGGAGTGTGGTGTCAGGAAAATAACCTCACACTCAACGTCAACAAAACTAAGGAGATGATTGTGGACTTCAGGAAACAGCAGAGGGAACACCCCCTATCCACATCGATGGAACAGTAGTGGAGAGGGTAGTAAGTTTTAAGTTCCTCTGCGTACACATCACAGACAAACTGAATTGGTCCACCCACACAGACAGCATCATGAAGAAGGCACAGCAGCGCCTTTTCAACCTCAAGAGGCTGAAGAAATTCGGCTTGTCACCAAAAGCACTCGCAAACTTCAACAGATGCACAATCGAGAGCATCCTGTCGGGCTGTATCACCGCCTGGTACGGCAACTGCTCCGCCCACAACCGTAAGGCTCTCCAGAGGGTAGTGAGGTCTGCACAACGCATCAACGGGGGCAAACTACCTACCCTCCAGGACACCTATACCACCCAATGTTACAGGAAGGCCATAAAGATCATCAAGGACAACAACCACCCGAGCCACTGCCTGTTCACCCCGCTATCATCCAGAAGGCGAGGTCAGTACAGGTGCATCAAAGCTGGGACCGAGAGACTGAAGAACAGCTTCTATCTCAAGGCCATCAGACTGTTAAACAGCCACCACTAACATTGAGTGGCTGCTGCCAACACACTGACTCAACTCCAGCCACTTTAATAATGGGAATTGATGGGAAATGATGTAAAATATATCACTAGCCACTTTAAACAATGCTACCTAATATAATGTTTACATACCCTACATTATTCATCTCATATGTATACATATATACTGTACTCTATATCATCTGCATCTTTATGTAATACATGTATCACTAGCCACTTTAACTATGCCACTTTGTTTACATACTCATCTCATATGTACAGTGCCTTGCAAAAGTATTCGGCCCCCTTGAACTTTGCAACCTTTTGCCACATTTCAGGCTTCATACATAAAGATATAAAACTGTATTTTTTTCCTGAAGTATCAACAACAAGTGGGACGCAATCATGAAGTGAAACGACATTTATAGGATATTTCAAACTTTGTTAACAAATCAAAAACGGAAGAATTGGGCGTGCAAAATTATTCAGCCCCCTTAAGTTAATACTTTGTAGCGCCACCTTTTGCTGCGATTACAGCTGTAAGTCGCTTGGGGTATGTCTCTATCAGTTTTGCACATCGAGAGCTTGAACATTTTTCCCATTCCTCCTTGCAAAACAGCTCGAGCTCAGTGAGGTTGGATGGAGAGCATTTGTGAACAGCAGTTTTCAGTTATTTCCACAGATTCTCGATTGGATTTAGGTCTGGAATTTTACTTGGCCATTCTACCACCTGGATTTTTGAACCATTCCACTGTAGATTTTGCTTTATGTTTTGGATCATTGTCTTGTTGGAAGACAAATCTCCGTCCCGGTCTCAGGTCTTTTGCAGACTCCATCAGGTTTTCTTCCAGAATGGTCCTGTATTTGGCTCCATCTATCTTCCCATCAATTTTAACCATCTTCCCTGTCCCTGCTGAAGAAAAGCAGGCCCAAACCATGATGCTGCCACCACCATGTTTGACAGTGTGGATGGTGTGTTCAGGGTGATGAGCTGTGTTGCTTTTACGCCAAACATAACGTTTTGCATTGTTGCCAAAAAGTTCAATTTTGATTTCATCTGACCAGAGCACCTTCTTCCACATGTTTGGTGTGTCTTGTGGCAAACTTTAAACAACACTTTTTATGGATATCTTTAAGAAATGGCTTTCTTCTTGCCACTCTTCCATAAAGGCCAGATTTGTGCAATAGCCTCTTGGTTGCATCTCTGATCAATCTTCTCCTTGTATGAGCTGAAGGTTTAGAGGGACGGCCAGGTCTTAGTAGATTTGCAGTGGTCTGATACTCCTTCCATTTCAATATTATCGCTTGCACAGTGCTCCTTGGGATGTTTAAATCTTGGGAAATCTTTATGTATCCAAATCCGGCTTTAAACTTCTTCATAACAGTATCTCGGACCTGCCTGGTGTGTTCCTTGTTCTTCATGATGCTCTCTGCGCTTTTAACGGACCTCTGAGACTATCACAGTGCAGGTGCATTTATACAGAGACTTGATTACACACAGGTGGATTGTATTTATCATCATTATTCATTTAGGTCAACATTGGATCATTCAGAGATCCTCACTGAACTTCTGGAGAGAGTTTGCTGCACTGAAAGTAAAGGAGCTGAATAATTTTGCTACAGGTGGGAGATGCTATGGTGACCAGTGAGCTGAGATAAGGGGGGACTTTACCTAGCAGGGTCTTGTAGATGACATGGAGCCAGTGGGTTTGGCGACGAGTATGAAGCAAGGGCCAACCAACGAGAGCGTACAGGTCGCAATGGTGGGTAGTATATGGGACTTTGGTGACAAAACGGATTGCACTGTGATAGACTGCATCCAATTTGTTGCGTAGGGTATTGGAGGCTATTTTGTAAATGCCATCGCCAAAGTCGAGGATTGGTAGGATGGTCAGTTTTACAAGGGTATGTTTGGCAGCATGAGTGAAGGATGCTTTGTTGCGAAATAGGAAGCCAATTCTAGATTTAACTTTGGATTGGAGATGTTTTATGTGAGTCTGGAAGGAGAGTTTACAGTCTAACCAGACACCTAGGTATTTGTAGTTGCCCACATATTCTAAGTCAGAGTAGTGATGCTGGACAGGCAGGCAGGTGCAGGCAGCGATCGGTTGAAGAGCATGCATTTAGTTTTACTTGTATTTAAGAGCAATTGGAGGCCACGGAAGGAGAGTTGTATGGCATTGAAGCTTGCCTGGAGGGTTGTTAACACAGTGTCCAAAGAAGGGCCAGAAGTATACAGAATGGTGTCGTCTGCGTAGAGGTGGATCAGAGACTCACCAGCAGCAAGAGCGACCTCATTGATGTATACAGAGAAGAGAGTCGGTCCAAGAATTGAACCCTGTGGCACCCCCATAGAGACTGCCAGAGGTCCGGACAGCAGACCCTCCGATTTGACACACTGAACTCTATCAGAGAAGTAGTTGGTGAACCAGGTGAGGCAATCATTTGAGAAACCAAGTCTGTCGAGTCTGCCAATGAGGATGTGGTGATTAACAGAGTCGAAAGCCTTGGCCAGATCAATGAATACGGCTGCACAGTAATGTTTCTTATCGATGGCGGTTAAGATATCATTTAGGACCTTGAGCGTGGCTGAAGTGCACCCATGACCAGCTCTGAAACCAGATTGCATAGCAGAGAAGGTATGGTGAGATTCGAAATGGTCGGTAATCTGTTTGTTGACTTGGCTTTCGAAGACCTTAGAAAGGCATGGTAGGATAGATATAGGTCTGTAGCAGTTTGGGTCAAGAGTGTCCCCCCCTTTGAAGAGGAGGATGACCGCAGCTGCTTTCCAATCTTTGGGAATCTCAGACAACACGAAAGAGAGGTTGAACAGGCTAGTAATACGGGTGGCAACAATTTCGGCAGATAATTTTAGAAAGAAAGGGTCCAGATTGTCTAGCCCAGCTGATTTGTAGGGGTCCAGATTTTGCAGCTCTTTCAGAACATCAGCTGAACGGATTTGGGAGAAGGAGAAATGGGGAAGGCTTGGGCGAGTTGCTGTGGGGGGTGCAGTGCTGTTGACCGGGGTAGGAGTAGCCAGGTGGAAAGCATGGCCAGCCGTAGAAAAATGCTTATGGAAATTCTCAATTATGGTGGATTTATCAGTGGTGACAGTGTTTCCTATCTTCAGTGCAGTTGGCAGCTGGGAGGAGGTGTTCTTATTCTCCATGGACTTTACAGTGTCCCAGAACTTTTTTGAGTTAGTGTTGCAGGAAGCAAATTTCTGCTTGAAAAAGCTAGCCTTAGCTTTTCTAACTGCCTGTGTAAAATGGTTTCTAGCTTCCCTGAACAGCTGCATATCACGGGGGCTGTTCGATGCTAATGCAGAACACCATAGGATGTTTTTGTGTTGGTTAAGGGCAGTCAGGTCTGGGGAGAACCAAGGGCTATATCTGTTCCTGGTTCTAAATTTCTTGAATGGGGCATGTTTATTTAAGATGGTTAGGAAGGCATTTAAAAAAATATCCAGGCATCCTCTACTGACGGGATGAGATCAATATCCTTCCAGGATCCCCCGGCCAGGTTGATTAGAAAGCCCTGCTCGCTGAAGTGTTTCAGGGAGCGTTTGACAGTGATGAGTGGAGGTCGTTTGACCGCTGACCCATTATGGATGCAGGCAATGAGGCAGTGATCGCTGAGATCTTGGTTGAAGACAGCAGAGGTGTATTTAGAGGGCAAGTTGGTTAGCATGATATCTATGAGGGTGCCTGTGTTTAAGGCTTTGGGGGTAGAACCTGGTAGGTTCATTGAAAATTTGTGTGAGATTGAGGGCATCAAGTTTAGATTGTAGGATGGCTGGGATGTTAAGCATGTTCCAGTTTAGGTCGCCTAGCAGCACGAGCTCTGAAGATAGATGGGAGGCAATCAGTTCACATATGGTGTCCAGAGCACAGCTGGGGGCAGAGGGTGGTCTATAGCAGGCGGCAACGGTGAGAGACTTGTTTTTAGAGAGGTGGATTTTTAAAAGTAGAAGTTCAAATTGTTTGGGTACAGACCTGGATAGTAGGACAGAACTATGCAGGCTATCTTTGCAGTAGATTGCAACACCGCCACCTTTGGCAGTTCTATCTTGTCTGAAAATGTTGTCGTTTGGGATTAAAATTTCAGAATTTTTGGTGGTCTTCCTAAACCAGGATTCAGACACAGCTAGAACATGTCTGGCAGACATATCAGTGTGGATGACGGATCACCACCTCAAGCTGAACTTCGGCAAGACGGAGCTGCTCTTCCTCCCAGGGAAGGACTGCCCGTTCCATGATCTCGCCATCACGGTTGACAACTCCATTGTGTCCTCCTCCCAGAGCGCTAAGAACCTTGGCGTGATCCTGGACAACAAACTGTCGTTCTCAACTAACATCAAGGCGGTGGCCCGTTCCTGTAGGTTCATGCTCTACAACATCCGCAGAGTACGACCCTGCCTCACACAGGAAGCGGCGCAGGTCCTAATCCAGGCACTTGTCATCTCCTGTCTGGATTACTGCAACTCGCTGTTGGCTGGGCTCCCTGCCTGTGCCATTAAACCCCTACAACTCATCCAGAACGCCGCAGCCCGTCTAGTGTTCAACCTTCCCAAGTTCTCTCACGTCACCCCGCTCCTCCGCTCTCTCCACTGGCTTCCAGTTGAAGCTCGCATCCGCTACAAGACCATGGTGCTTGCCTACGGAGCTGTGAGGGGAACGGCACCTCAGTACCTCCAGGCTCTGATCAGGCCCTACACCCAAATAAGGGCACTGCGTTCATCCACCTCTGGCCTGCTCGCCTCCCTACCACTGAGGAAGTACAGTTCCCGCTCAGCTCAGTCAAAACTGTTCGCTGCTCTGGCTCCCCAATGGTGGAACAAACTCCCTCACGACGCCAGGACAGCGGAGTCAATCACCACCTTCCGGAGACACCTGAAACCCCACCTCTTTAAGGAATACCTAGGATAGGATAAAGTAATCCTTCTCACCCCCCCCTTAAAATATTTAGATGCACTATTGTAAAGTGGTTGTTCCACTGGATGTCATAAGGTGAATGCACCAATTTGTAAGTCGCTCTGGATAAGAGCGTCTGCTAAATGACTTAAATGTAAATGTAAATGTAAACATCCGGGTTGGCAGAGTGTGCTAAAGCAGCGAATAGAACAAACTTAGGGAGGAGGCTTCTAATGTTAACATGCATGAAACCAAGGATATTACGGTTACAGAAGTCGTCAAAAGAGAGCGCCTGGGGAATAGGAGTGGAGCTAGGCACTGCAGGGCCTGGATTCACCTCTACATCGCCAGAGGGACAGAGGAGGAGTAAAATAAGGGTACGGCTAAAAGCAATAAGAATTGGTCGTCTAGAACGTCTGGAACAGAGAGTAAAAGGAGGTTTCTGGGGGCGATAAAATAGCATCAAGGTATAATGTACAGACAAAGGTATGGTAGGATGTGAATACAACAGAGGTAAACCTAGGTATTAAGTGATGAAGAGGGAGATATTGTCTCTAGAAACATCATTGAAACCAAGAGATGTCATTGCATGTGTGGGTGGTGGAACTAATAGGTTGGATAAGGTATAGTGAGCAGGACTAGAGGCTCTACAGTGAAATAAGCCAATAAACACTAACCAGAACAGCAATGGACAAGGCATATTGACATTAAGGAGAGGCATGCTTAGTCGAGTGATCAAAAGGGTCCAGTGAGTAGAGAGGTTGGTTGGGGGTCACGGCGATTTAGACAGCTAGCCAGGCCATCAGTAGCAAGCTAGCATAGGATGGAGGTCTGTTATTAGCCACCTCTTGCGTTCCGTCAGTAGATTAGTGGGGTTCCGTGTGGCAGAGGGGATTAATCCAAATCACACAACAACAAAAAAACAATAGATATAGTTATAGAGGCCCAAGAAGAAAAATAAAATAAAAATAATAATAAATAAATAATAATAATATATGCCATTTGTCCGATTGTCTATTCAGATAGCAGCCGATAAGACAGCTAACGGTTAGCGGGCCGCAGATGGGCGTTCAGGTAACGTCGCGATGGAGGAGCCAGCCGGATAACTCCTTCGGGTAGATAACGTCGGCAGTCCAGTTGTGAAGGCCCGGTGGGGCTCCGCGTCGGCAGTAAAACGGGTCCGGATAGGTGATTGTAGCCCAGGAGTGATTGATGGAACGCTTCAGCTGGCTAACTCCGGAATAATTGATGTTTGCTCCGGAATCGACGAAAGCCGATAGTCACACGGATAGCAGCTACAGTGCCTTGCGAAAGTATTCGGCCCCCTTGAACTTTGCGAACTTTTGCCACATTTCAAGCTTCAAACATAAAGATATAAAACTGTATTTTTTTCTGAAAAATCAACAAGTGGGACACAATCATGAAGTGGAACGACATTTATTGGATATTTCAAACTTTTTTAACAAATCAAAAACTGAAAAATTGGGCGTGCA
The DNA here is from genome assembly GCF_021184085.1 of Oncorhynchus gorbuscha. Classification (NCBI taxonomy): domain Eukaryota; kingdom Metazoa; phylum Chordata; class Actinopteri; order Salmoniformes; family Salmonidae; genus Oncorhynchus; species Oncorhynchus gorbuscha. The sequence continues at coordinate 40,333,770 of NC_060185.1, forward strand.
AAATTATTCAGCCCCTTTACTTTCAGTGCAGCAAACTCTCTCCGGAAGTTCAGTGAGGATCTCTGAATGATCCAATGTTGACCTAAATGACTAATGATGATAAACACAATCCACCTGTGTGTAAAACTGCTGCTGTTCACAAATGCTCTCCATCCAACCTCACTGAGCTCGAGTTGTTTTGCAAGGAGGAATGGGAAAAATTTCAGACTCTCGATGTGCAAAACTGATAGAGACATACCCCAAGCGACTTACAGCTGTAATCGCAGCAAAAGGTGGCGCTACAAAGTATTAACTTAAGGGGGCTGAATAATTTTGCACGCCCAATTTCTCAGTTTTTGATTTGTTAAAAAAGTTTGAAATATCCAATAAATGTCGTTACACTTCATGATTGTGTCCCACTTGTTGTTGATTCTTCACAAAAAAATACAGTTTTATATCTTTATGTTTGAAGCCTGAAATGTGGCAAAAGGTCGCAAAGTTCAAGGGGGCCGAATACTTTCGCAAGGCACTGTATATGAGTGGAAAACATCGTGACTTGTGGTGAATGTTTGAGGACCTTGAAATCCACCCACGCAGACGTGTACAGTATGTTTGCTCTGAGTGATGTGTCTCAACTGTTTGTGTAGCCTTATCATACACAGGCTACACAAACAGGCTAACTTTGCCCAATAGTTGTTCGAAACATTTCCCATTTCCAAAGCCTTATTGTTCATGAAGTACAAATGAGTTGTTTATGACGTGTTAGCTAGTTTAAAATACGATTTTACCGTATATTGTACATAATAATCCTTGTCCTTGTCTATGGGGCAGGAGCCCATCTCCTGTTTTTGTAGCTTGAGGCAGCCTGGACAGGACGCTCGTCTATTGCAGGGCATTAACCCCAACCCGTCACACAGTATTATGTTGTGATCCTTGTGATTCCTCTGTATCTGTCTTTTCGTTTGAAATAGTGGAGAAACCGTTCTAAAGGAAGACCAAATAAGTAATTGTTTTCGATATTCAATGTTTCACATTTTCAACACTCACCAGCTGATTGACAGGGCTAAAACTGGTATCCAAGGTGATGACTCTAAACTGCACTGTAAAAAGACAAAGAAAAGACAAAGACAAGCACTCAATGAGAGCTTTAGAAACATAATTTTGAAGGATTTCCAGAAATCAGGAATTGTTCAACTGGGATTTCTGGAAAAGCAGGGATTTTAGGGAAAGTTAACAGAATTTTGGAGGACAAACTTTTGATAGCTACTCTGGATAATATTTTACACTGTTGGTACTAAGGCCCCAATTCAATCAATTGCAGATCAATAAAAACTGCAATGCAAGTTTTTAGCCACCTCTTTTAGCCACCAAAGCAGAGAAAGTACACTCTTACTGAATGGTTCTGGATGTCGACCAGTGCTGAGCTGACCTGAAACTGGAAGCAGCGGTGAAACTCTTGGTCAGAACTCTCCTGGAGAAGTATTTTGATCTGCTCATTGGTGATCTGACATATACATGGTCATGACCAGGGTCTCGTTGGGCTGCAGAAGGCTGGCACAAAGTTTGACCTCGGAGTCTGCACGGATCACTGCAGAAATGGCTACCATGTAAACCCTACAGAGAACATATACACACACACCAACAAACACACAGGAAACAGGATTTGAACGTTTAGTAGATAATGTTGCTTGAGTAGTGGGTTGCCTTACGGGGAAAAAAAAACACATGAAATTCACGTGATAAAATAAATACATATTTTAATTTAAAAGGCACAATTGACATGAATTCAATTTAACAGTCGTTGTCACCTGGAGGATTTGTGTTGTTCCACTTTGTCCAGAGATGTCCCCAAGAATGTATTTAGGACATTCATTGAACGTTGTGTCATTGTCCCCTGAAAGGTTTAGTATAGTTATGGTGAAAATACAGTAAATCTACAAGTTTCTCTATTTCTACAGCGAAATGAAGGTGCTAATGTTAAAGAAAAGTACGCTGCTGTACGCTGATTACTTGGGACTCAATCTGCCTTGTGATTTTAACTCACAACCTCTTGGTTGCTAGCTACCTAAAGTTGCTGCTGCGTAACCAGGTCAGAAGACATAACTGTTGTTGGCTGTACACATTGCCAATAATTTATTTTTGCACTTTGCCTAAAGTATACACAACAACTTGAACTTCCTATACTTTTTGGGGGGTTTCAGGTTATCACTCTCAAATCACACTTTATATATAGAAAAACGACCACAATTGTATGTTCTCAGTCCACAACAATGCTTTACCCACATCAGAAAACAATTTTTTAAGTCTGGAAAAAAAACATTTTAACACATTTTTAGAGGATGTAGTTTAATTCAATTGCCACCCAGTAAAAGACCTGGTTAGCAGTATTTCTGTACTGTACAATGTCCTACGTGTGACGGCAGAGTTTGCTAAACAAATGCCCTCCTGATTGACAGAAATCATCATGATATCATTCTGCCAGGTAGGCTTACTTTGCAGTCAGCATTTTAATTGGGAAGGATATAAATGTTTCTTCAAACAGCACCACTGGCTTATCAAAAATTCTTACAGGCTTCATAGTTTAAACTTCCAGGTGCACAATATTTTCTGTGGGGGAGTTTCAGAAAAGCAAACTAAATCAAACGAAGTGCATATTCTATAGTCATAGCTGATGTGAAATGTCGTTATCACCACAAGGGGAGGGTGCTATAGATTTTTTGTATTCATTGTTAAACAAAATATCTTACTCTGAACAATTGTATTAGTATGAAATAATCTTATTGTTAATTTTATTCGAGCATACCATACAGCTCAATATTTCTATAAATTATTTTATAGTATTATTTTGCTCATCAATAATTTTGGACCCAACTGTATATTATGAACAAACAAAAAAAACAGGCATTGCATGCAATCTATTGAGATGTAATCAGGTTATAATGCATGCCAATGCCATGCACAATGTACTGTATGCATATTAATGTTGCATCAAGAGAATCAGCCAATCACACCACTGAAAATCACTGTGATTGACACCAATTAGTCAAACATTCACAACGCTTTTACTTCAATCATTTGCTAGACCAGTTCCTCTGCTTGTACTCTACGCAGTGCAGTAGGGAAGTCTTGCCAGTAGGAATACTGGGACATAGGCTGACTTGGTGTTTTTATATTTATCTCCTTGAGTCATGGTTCCTTCTGGGCTTCAGGTTTGGCGATGGATACTCTTTGCCTGCTTTCACTTGCTTTGTGTCTGTCAAGAGACTCCAAGGCCGTAAGTAAATCTGCATAGTCAGTTAGAATTGAGTAATCAGATGTGGCGTCTCATCCTGGTGTAACATTCTCTCTGTGAGAGACAAAATGTAGAACTGCTTTTTATCTATCCTTTCTACAGATATTTTGTTCTGTGTATTTCAGCTACACCTACACCTTAGTATTCTTTATCTTTTTATCTATCCTTTCTACAGATATTTTGTTCTGTGTATTTCAGCTACACCTACACCTTAGTATTCTTTATCTTTTTATCTTATAATTATGATTTTTGTTACATTTTTTTATCAATAAATTCACTGAAAACCTGCACTAACGCATGGTATATTAACCGTATTGCATTTTTCATGTAGCCTGTAGCCTGTAGCCTACTTTTGTCCAGCTAATAGCCGAAGCACATATCAAGCAACATTATGGACAAAACGTTAAAATCCTGTTGCTGCAGGATTATTTTGACATTACTGGTCAAATTAAGATCCTAGTTTCTTGTTTAGAGGTGCCCTCTCATTTTGTATTGATTTTCCTGTCTGTTTGTTGGTTTGTGTATGTGTGTGTGTGTGTGTGTATGTTCTCTGTAGGGTTTACATGGTAGCCATTCCTGCAGTAATCCAGGCAGGCTCAGAGGCCAAGCTTTGTGCCAGCCTTCTGCAGCCCAACGAGACCCTGGTAATGACCATATCTCTGATCGCCAATGAACAGAACAAAATACTTCTCCAGGAGAGTTCTGACCAAGAGTTTCACCGCTGCTTCCAGTTTCAGGTCAGCTCAGCACTGGTCGACATCCAGAACCATTCAATAAGAGTGTACTTTCTCTGCTTTGTGATGCATCTCTTAATTTTCTATGTAATACCAGGTTATTTCATGGGAAATATCAATGTGGTGGCTTACAATATTTTTTCTGGGATTCAGGGTGAAATTCTACATAAAAAAAGATGACATCAGCTACTAAAGTAAAATCACTTTTAAAACACACTGATGAAAGAAAAAATGTGATTAAATCGGCACAACCTTGACGTTGTTAGCAGCACTTTCTTACCAACTGAGCCTCACAGGATCATATGTTTTTTGCACATTGTCTCCCTTTCAGGCCCCTCATGTGGAGAATGACGAAGTGCAACATTTTAAGGTGAAGGTTCAAGGTGAAACGTTTCAATCGACAGAGGAGAGAATGGTCATGATTAAACCCTACAAACCGATGACATTTGTCCAAACAGATAAACCAATCTACAACCCGGGACACACAGGTAATTTTACACAGAGCCAGTACTCAATTAGTCTGCTTGCTAAGAAACAGGACAATTAGGTGGTATCATGTTTCTATGATGGTTTTCTCTTTCATCACATGTTGCTCCTAAGAGACACTTGAAACAGGACCAAACATTCCACTATAGGTTCACTGAGGATATGTACACTGGAGTTTGAACCAACATACCACATGTTGTAAGGTGTTCCTCTCCTGGACATTATCATTTGATTACATTTAGCTCATTCATCCCCCATCCTCTCCCATGTAACTATTCCCCAGGTCATTGCTGTAAATGAGAATCTGTTCTCAGTCAACTTACCTGGTAAAATTAGAGAGAAAAAAGACGTGATCTCGATAGCGTAACGTGATATCGCAGTGCAGTTTTCATTTATCTGCGGTTGATTAACCTTAGTACCAACAGTGTAAAATATTATCCAGAGTAGATGTCAAAAGTTTGTCTTGCAAAATACTGGTAACTCTCCTGAAAATCCCTGGTTTTCCATAAATCCTGGTTGAACAATTCCTGGAATCTGGGAATCCTTCGACAGGGAGTTCTGGAAAACATGGGAAAGTTAGCAAAAGTACGCTTCAAAGATTCTCATTGAGTGCTTGTCTTTGTCTTGTCTTTGTCTTTTTACAGTGCAGTTTAGAGTCATCACCTTGGATACCAGTTTTAGCCCTGTCAATCAGCTGGTGAGTGTTGAAAATGTGAAACATTGAATATTGAAAACAATGACCAATCTCCACTATTTCAAACAAAAAGACAGATACAAAAGAAGGATCACAATGTCACATTACTGTCTGATAGACATAGCAATCAGGTATTTTTTTTTTTTTTTAACCCTTTTTTAACCAGGCAAGTCAGTTAAGAACAAATTCTTATTTTCAATGACGGCCTAGGAACAGTGGGTTAACTGCCTGTTCAGGGGCAGAACGACAGATTTGTACCTTGTCAGCTTGGGGATTTGAACTGCAAACTCCCGGTTGCTAGTCCAACACTCTAACCACTAACACTCTAACACTATGTATGATATTGTCCTACCAACTCAACAATGCGATCCTGGTTAGAGTGAGAATGGAAGGTTGGGGGGGGGGGGGGGTGAGACATACCAAAGACTCTAAAAATTGGACCCGATGCCTCTCTGCTTAGCACTCAATATTAAGGTCCAGCAATAGATTAGTATCCTGTGCAGGCTACTTCACGCTACAGAAAGAGAACAGAGGCACCTGCCCTATAGGACAAGGATTATTATGTACAAAATACTGTATTTATACTATATTTTAATTGGGCAATCAACTAGCCACGGCATGTCATACATACTGTATCTTGTTAGCACTCCATAAACAATAGGACTTTGGAAATGGGAAATGTTTTGAACAACTATTGGGCAAAATCCCAAATCCAACTCTTTAACCAATGTTATCTGTTTGATAAGGCTACACAAACAGTTGAGACACATAGCACTCAGGGCAAACATACGGTACATGCAGAGGTTCTCTAAGTAAACCTGAGTGGGTGGATTTCAAGGTCCTCAAACATTCACGGCAAGACATGGTGTTTTCCACTCAAAGGAATGCGTAGGAGTTTTTTTCTGTTAGAGTCCCAATGCAAAAGCAACATGTTATGTTTAATTGAAGAGACAAAGCCAAGCATCTGCCTAGTTCCTATAGTTGTTGACAGCTTTGCTCCTCTTTGGGGGGAATTTGAGAGTTCATAAAACATTAACCAGTCTTTTGTCTTGCCTTTCACAGTACAACATTGTGGAACTGCAGGTAAGACCCATATTAGTCTATCAATGTATGATGACTCACTGTAAATACTAGTACATTATAAGACAATGACTCCACCAGCTAGGTACTGTAGGTCATCATTCATTTCTACATGGCGGTTACCAGAAGACCCCCTATCAGCTTTATGTGATCACATCTGGGCCACCTTCAGCAAGCAAACTTCAGAACGTTGCGGATAGAAATGTCATGAATAGAGCTGATGTGACTCTTTACTCTTCATGTCAGACAGGCATGTTTGGCCTACATAGCATCATTTGTATGTGAATGTTCCACAATGTTGCACCCTGCGAAATGTGTAGTCCCTTGTTCTATGAATCAACAGGATGTTCATCAGAACAGGATTGGACAGTGGGTCAATACTACATCCAATGGCAACATTCTGCAGCTTTCTTACCCCCTGAACTCTGAAGCACCCATAGGAACCTATGCTATTGTAGTGTGGATTGGTGAAAACCAAATATACCATCACTTCAAGGTAGAAAAGTATGGTAAGTAGAGCTTCTTTCTTTGACCTTTCATGCTAGGAAATATTATGGATCTGGAAGTTGAATCAATGAATCACATTTCTGGAACATTCATGAGTTGCCTGCGGTTCTCTCATCTCTAGTTTTGCCAAAGTTTGAGATAAAAATGAACCTCACCGATGAGATCAGCGTTGTTCAAGAGGAGTATAAAGTAGAAGTGTGTGCAACGTGAGTCAACAGTATCACTGTTTTGTAATGCACTGTAGTTGGCAAATGTCACTGTCTAATTAATCGCATTTCGCTAATGCAGACCTTGATTCAAATTCAAATACTTGAATACTTCATGCATTTCAACCCAGGTCTGTTTGGTCCTGGGGGTATTTGAAATAGTGTATTTAGAAACAAGTATTTTAAAATAATCTAGGAAATAGAAGTTCTTGATTGGGAAAAAATATAAACCGGGCTTATATTCATAAAGCCTCTCAGAGTGGGATTGCTGACCTACGATCAGGTCTCTCCTGACCTTGTTCATTCTGATACAGAAGTTTACACTGATCCTAGATCAGCACTCATACACTGAGAGACTTTATGAGTACGGGTCCAGATGCATTGGCAATGTTGAAAACACTTTACTTCAAGAAAGCCTGCAGGTATAATGCATTGTAACTCGTAAGGATGCATGTATGAGCCTTTGTAATGTCTCATATAAGGTTTATAATATACTATGTCTCTCTAAGTAGGAAATATATTATGTTTTATGTTTTTTATGTGTTTTATTCTTAAATAAAATCAGATACACTTATGGGCAACCTGTACCTGGTAAAGCAGAGGTAGAGTTGTGCCGACTCTTAGGGCACAATATATTGATACCAATGAGAATTGATGAGAAAAATCCAGAAAGAGTTCCTGATTATTCACCCCCCTGCCATAAAGAGTCAATAGAGGTCTGTATGCTTTCCTGAAGAAACTATATACTTGTTTTTACCATCATATTACATTTGAAAATGATCTGGTTACAATTATTTAAATCATTTCCTAATGTGTGTGGTTTTGCTTGCTTTTCCCAGATGGACCAAACTGGCTGTGCTTCTCATGTCTTCAACATGTCAATTTTCACAAAGGATGCTGGCCAGAAAATGCTCATAGACAGGCTGAGTTTTAATGCAAAAGTAGAGGAGGAGGGGACAGGCAAGTCATTTATCTTAACAATTTGGAGACGGTAGAAGTGATGACAACATTTGCCTGAAGTCAAATGAAAACTGTTTTTCTTTTCTTGAGAGTGAATTACATAATGTCAAGATTGCATGTTTAATTAGATTGTGAAGATTGGCAAGACCTGTGTATTTGACCTTTGGTGCTACATCCTCATATTATGCTGTTTTTATTCAATGACTTCGTTTGTAATCGTGTTTTTACTACGTTGAATAAGCTGCACTGGAATTCAGCTCCTGCATTGTGAACTGCCATTGTTCATCATGGTGGTATGTGTCGTTGTGAAATAAACCATCCTATTTTCATTTGTTTTCCTTTGACAGGTATTACACAGTCAAAGGAAAAACACATTGAGCTCTCCTATGTGATTGGAAAACTCACATTTGTCGACACACCCAAAATCTATGAGCATGGATCAACTATCGAGGGCAAAGTGCGTCCAAATACAGTGTTATTGTTTCTTAGACTTAAGTTGAATTGCAGATGCCATTTGTCTTTGACATTCCTGTTTGCTTAACTACCAATGGTCGGTCGGTAACAGCGACACACATCACCACTTACAACTTTCCCCCCCTTTTCCCTCAGATTAACGTTGTTCACTTCAACAACACACCTATCGCAGACATGCTAGTCTACCTTTTGGAGGAGAAAGCCTGGTCCTCACATCTTCTACAGAACCTAACCACGGACAGTCATGGTACTGCCAGTTTCTCCCTCAACACAACCCGTATGGACAAAGATAATTTTAACCTCATAGTAAGTATGAGGTTTTGAAAGTCTGTCTAGGTTTAGAAAGACTCTGAGACACTGAAGACTCTTTAAGCTCAACCCCAAATCTCGCACTTGTCATGCTCTTGTGGAGATCTTAGAAAATTCCATTGGTATAATAAGCAATATGGTGAAACCTCCACCTAGCCTATCGGAATGCAGGGTGGAAATGTTAGTTACCATATATACAACTGTGAAATCCTCTCAGATCTCCACAAGTATATTGTACAGGGTCTAAGGGTTGATTTGGGATTGTGCCTTTAGTTATACTCTCTATTCTCTCTGGGGGGTTTTTTCCAGGTAAGCATCACACCTCAAGTGGAGAACAGTAGATACAGGGTCCCCTATTTCCAAAGAGGGCACCACATACTCTCACTGATCCAGCCCATTGCCCCCCACAGTAAAACATCCAGCTCTCTGGCTATTCAGAAGATGGTGAACCCACTGGCATGTGGGGAGGAAGTGTCAATCACCATCCAGTACGCCATCGTAGGGGAGACTGTCCCAAAGGGCTCCGTGGATGTCATCTACCTGGTGAGTAGAACAAGGAACAAGTTGTGGCAACCTGCAAACCCGGGGTGAGTCCAAAATGGTGCGCTACTTTTGACCACGGTCATTTAAGACATTGTCCCAGCCTCACATCTTCAAAGGGAGGATGTCTCTATACAACACCAGTACTTCTCATCATATCCTTCTTGCTGACTTGAAGGGATAACCGGGATAACTGTTTTTCCCTTTCCCTCCTCCAGGCCTTATCCAGAGGGGTGATAGTTCAGCATGGACATATGAAGGTTACCGTGCAGCAGGGGAGTCCTGGTGAGGGAGTTTCGTTAAGTAATTATGAACGTACATGAAGGTGCTTGATGACAATGACAATGAGGATGGTTACATGCACACAATAATGTGATTATTGTGGATACTCAGAATAAGATAATACTTAGATTAAAACGCTTTGCAAGAAGAACAATTTCCCTAATAATACTGTTAACATGGATGTCTGAAATCAGGTTACTGATGGCAGTCTGATGAATGCAGAAATCATCAATCAAAACAAATATTCTACCTCAGTGGACATGCTATTTTTGAGGTTAGACATAAAGTTTGCATGTGAAAACTACTTCTAACTACTTCTAAGACTTTTTCCACATTTTGTTAAGTTACAGCCTAAAATGGATTAAAAAAAAATCCTCAGCAATCTACACACAATACCCAATTATGACAAAGCGAAAACAGGTTATTAGACATTTTTGTATATGAAATTAACAATAATAAACAGAAATAGACCATCGAAATTGAGCTCAGGTGCATCCTGTTTCCCATTGATCATCCTTGAGATATTTCTACAACTTGATTGGAGTCCACCTGTGGTAATTTTAATTGATTGGACATGATTTTGAATGGCACATACCTGTCTATATAAGGTCCCACAGTGATTGTCAGAACAAAAACCAAGCCAAGAGGATGAAGGAATAAACCGTGGAGCTCCGAGACACGATTGCGTCGAGGCACAGATTTCTGCAGCATTGAACGTCCCCAAGAACACTGGCCTCCATCATTCTTACATGGAAGACTCTTCCTAGAGCTGGCCACCTGGCCAAACTGAGAAATTGGAGGAGAAGGGCTTGGTCAGGGAGGTGACCAAGAACACGATGGTCACTCTGTCAGAGCTCTAGAGTTCCTCTGTGGAGATGGGAGAACCTTCCAGAAGGACAACCATCTCTGCAGCTATCCACCAATCAGGCCTTTATGGTTGAGTGGCATACAGCCAAGACAACGCAAGAGTGGCTTCGGGACAAGTCTCTGAATGTCCTTAAGTAGCTCAGCTAGAGCCCAGACTTGAACCCGATCGAACATCTCTGGAGGGACCTGAAAATAATTGTGCAGCGACACTCCCCATCTAATCTGACAGAGTTTGAGAGGACCTGCAGAGAAGAACGGGAGAAACTCCCCAAATACAGGTTTGCCAAGCTTGTATCGTCATACCCAAGAAGACACAAGGCTGTAATCGCTGCCAAAGGTGCTTCAAGAAAGTACTGAGTGAATGGTCTGAATACTTATGTAAATGTCATATTTCATTCTTATTTTATACATTTGCAAAATCTAAACCTGTTTTTGACCATTTAAGAAAAGACACACACATAAATATTGAGATACATAAACTAGGCGCACACCCGTTATTTGTCAGAACTGTCGTTAAACTGTGCGTGAACAAGCAATATAACTCCGCCTGGAAAACGCTCATCATTCAACTTTTATGGTGACAGTAACACCCTTATTGGCTGTATTGGCTGTATACTTTCAAAGTATTGGAATTATCTAAATTAAATGGCAAACTTTATTAAATTAAATGGGCATCCATTTCCTATTATTTTAGAATGCAAAGATAAAATAAATGTTCGGCCTTCTCACTAATGGCAAGAGATAGCATCTTGTTATATGTAGCTACCTGTTTTTTGTTATGAATATGAGCGTCATTTATTCCTGCACAAGGCTATAAGCTACTTTTGCCTTCTTGCAATGCAACACTTTAACCACTAGAAACTGTGCATTCACATGGTCTGGAGTGTGCAGGAAGATAATAAGCACATTCTCAATTCAAGATCAGTTTTTATAAATACCAAGTTTTGTGTGAAAACTGGCACATGCATGTTTTGGGGCATATGTTGTGCATACCTAACGTTTCTATGTCTTGTATTTTAATAGGTGTATGCTTTCATCCATTTTGATCATGAATCGATTAAAATAAACAGAGTAAAGTGACTATTGTATAATCGGCGTACTGTCATAATCAGTTTACTATCGAATTATTACTGTGCATGTAAACATACTCAGTGTGACATGCTCTTGTGTTACAGCAACTGAGGGTGAAGTCACCTTGAAGTTGGCAGTGGTTCCAGAGATGGCGCCAGTGGTACAGGTCCTTGTGTACAGTATGCTACCCAGTGAGACGGTCATCGCTCACAGCATGAACTTCCCCACTGAGAAATGCTTCAGGCACAAGGTGTGTGTATATGTGGGCATGCTTCTTCGTGTGTTATACCCTCTGACTTCTGCACATCACAAACATACTACGTTCATTTTATGGAATGTATAAAAAGTGTCAAGTATTTCCCATGCACATAGATATCATTCCGTGTATAAAGGTGTATAATGTACACTTATGTATGTCATGTACACTAGGTGTCGGTGGAGTTCTCACCCTCACAAGCAGTTCCAGGGGAGGAGAACACCCTGCAGCTCTCGGCCCAGCCCGGCTCCCTCTGTGGCCTCAGTGCTGTGGACCAGAGTGTTCACATCTTGGAGCCAGGGAAGAGGCTGAATGCTGACAAGGTAACAGAGCTCGGTGTAGTGAATATCAACGGTCATACAGTACCACCATATAAACAGCTTTTGTGGTGCTGGCAATACAAGCAACTTCAGGGGACTAAGAAGTGACAACAGCAGACTTGGAGTGGGTCTGTTCAATGTTGGCCATTTGGAGTACCTTCATCAACTGAAAAGCACCTCCCTATTGGTTCATATTCTGTTCAGGGCACAGACACCATTAAAAACGTTTAGAAATGGAAAACGAAACTGAGCATTTCTTATTTGACAAGTCTAAGTAGTCCCTGCCTTCTGTTTGGTGCCCAATGAACAACGTCATTTCACATCTCCTTATTATCCCATTCCAGATATTTGATTTGTTACCAGTCAAGGAGACAACACACATTCCCTATCAGCTTGAAGATCCAGTAGCATGTTTACATGTAAGACCAAGGAGAAATATAATGCCATACCCAGGACAAACTGAGGAGAAAAATGAACCTTATGAAGTTTTTAAGGTAACTTCAGCATTGTTTTCTCTTAACTTGAAGCCTCTTTTCCTCTCTCGTAAGAATCGGTTACCATACTGTTAGCATGCATTCATCTCCTTAAATTATCCATTTCTAAAATAGCCAGTTTGAATTAAAAAACCCACGTTTAGAATAGAAAAATTAAACTGAGACATTCATTAATATTGCGCTCTCTTGTTTGTGATTTCTAGAAACTGGGACTGAAGCTAGCAACTAATCTGGTTCTAAGAGTACCTTCCTGCCTAAGTTTTAAGGGAACCCAGTACCATCGCGGCCATGGTGAGATGTCCTTCTAACCATTTCTTACACTTGTCATTGCCAGAAGTCTTTGGTGAATCTTGGGAAATGTTATTCTAACATGAGGTCACCAGTGACCTCAGCCTTCTGTCTGGTTTGACCAGGCTCATTCTAACACGAGAATAATGATTATGTTTTGTTTTAATAGGACGCTATATAAGCTACTCTCACCATCGAACCATGGACAGACTTCTGGTGGCTCAATCTGGAACAGCTGGTGGCCTTGCACCTCCGCCACCCATACAGACGGTCCGTACGTTCTTCCCTGAGACGTGGATATGGGATCTTGTGGAAGTTGGGTAAGAGCACTGCACAGTGAGGTTGTTGCCTTATAAACGTCACTAAAATAATGTGCGCACATCGATGAGGCAGAAGGTGATGTTTCTGAAGGGTCAGATAGTTAGCAACAATAACAAGAGGCTGCCATGTGGGGAATAGTAGGTGTCTCGTTTGAGCTTGTTGTATCTTCTTATTGATACCATGTCTTGTTTTGAGGTGTTTTGACTCATGTCATGTCTATGCTAATATGGCAAAACATTTGCTAGCTTGCTACCAACAACTGTAACGATGTATTTGAGAGACAACAAGTGCTCATTGTGCAAATGTATTTATGTTTTCAATAAACATTTGAAGGCAAAATATAGTTTAGATGTTGTCAACAATCTAAGCCAACCCCGTCTGTTTTGCTCCATATTTCCGCTTTGTTGCTAAACAACCAGTCTATCACAGTGCCATTAGTTTTGTCACCAAAGCCCCATATACTACCCACCACTTCGACCTGTATGCTCTCGCTGGCTAGCCCCTCGCTTCATATTCGTCGCCAAACCCACTGGCTTCAAGTCATCTATAAGTCTTTGCTAGGTTAGGTAAAGTCCCGCCTTATCTCAGCTCACTGGTCACCATAGCAGCACTCACCCCTAGCACGCGTTCCAGCAGGTATATTTCACTGGTCACCCCCAAAGCCAATTCCTATTTGGCCGCCTTTCCTTCCAGTTCTCTGCTGCCAATGACTGGAACGAATTGCAAAAATCGCTGAAGCTGGAGAGTCATATCTCCCTCAACTTTAAGCACCAGCTGTCAGAGCAGCTCACAGATCACTGCACCTGTACATAGCCCATCTGTAAATAGCCCACCCAACTACCTCATCCCCATACAGTTTTTTTTCTTCTCCTTTGCACCCCTGTATCTCCACTTGCACATTCATCTTCTGAACATCAAATCAAATGTATTTATACAGCCCTTCGTACATCAGCTGATATCTCAAACTGCTGTACAGAAACCCAGCCTAAAACCCCAAACAGCAAGCAATGCAGGTGTAGAAGCACGGTGGCTAGGAAAAACTCCCTAGAAAGGCCAAAACCTAGGAAGAAACCTAGAGAGGAACCAGGCTATGTGGGGTGGCCAGTCCTCTTCTGGCTGTGCCGGAGATTATAACAGAACATGGCCAAGATGTTCAAATGTTCATAAATGACCAGCATGGTCAAATAATAGTAAGGCAGAACAGTTGAAACTGGAGCAGCAGCACGGCCAGGTGGACTGGGGACAGCAAGGAGTCATAATGTCAGGTAGTCCTGAGGCATGGTCCTAGGGCTCAGGTCCTCCGAGAGAGAGAAATAAAGAGAGAAAGAAAGAATTAGAGAGAGCACACTTAAATTCACACAGGACACCGAATAGGACAGGAGAAGTACTCCAGATATAACAAACTGACCCTAGAAAAAGGGGCAAATTTCAAAAAACAAAAACAAAAAAAGGCAGCCAAGATTCGATCATCATGTCACCAAAATAAAACACTCAATATTTATTGGAAAGGAGCAGGATGGCCCTTATGGGTATCTGCACCTATGTAGGACATGCACAGACTAGGCTAGTAAACATAAAATCTCGTTGTCGTGCCTCATTATTTTAGATGATACTACGTGGTGTCAGAAGTGGTTTTAATAATCACATAAATGTAAAGGACCTATTGCCAAGTTTCAAGTCAAGGAGGGCACAGTGTTGGAGATGAACGGCGCGGATCATCATTGGGCTAGCTATTGGGCTAGCTAACGAGCAAGGACTAAGTTACTGCTAGCAACATGTTGCAAGAGGAAGAAACTGGTGGTGTTTCAGGGTTTGCAACTCTAAGATCAACGGGCTCCCACGCAAACATGGACAGGCCAGTGGTTAGTGCTGACGGATTTCGCATTAGTCCCCCAGAGAATTTTGATTGTATGGACATTCAAAACTGGTCAAAATGGATCAGGCACTTTGAAAGGTACAGACTAGCTTCAGGCTTAAATGTTTAAAAAAAGGATGTATTTCAAGTTAATACACAGATCGACTCTATGGTTGATGAAGCCAAGGATATGCTAAATGCTTCACTGTTGACTGAGGAAGAGAAACTTAACTACTTTGCCGTTAAAGACTGTTTTGAAATGCATTTAGTAGGGAGACAACATTATATTTGAGAGAGCTTAGTTTAATTTGCACAAACAGGAGCAGTTTTATCATAGCTGTTCACAAGCTAGCGGAACATTGTCAGTTTGGCACACTCAGGGAAGAGCTGATCCGAGATCGGATTGTGGGAATAACAAATATCTCACTTTCTGAAAAGTTACAGTTGGATTCCCAGCTTACCTTGTCCAAGACTGTAAACCAGGTTAGGCAGAGTGAGACAGTAAAAAGACAGCAGACGATGCTACGCCACAGCAGCTCCTTGCAGACTGAAGACAGCAAGGAAATACATGCGTTTTCATACTGTGCTAACAAAAAAAACTAAGGGGAACGCAGAACAGAGACAGACGTGGAGAAAACAATCACAGACAGCGCCAGTAGCCAATTGAAGTGTTTGGCACAAATATGGGAAATTCCCTTTCCACACATGGAAAGATTGCCCAGCAAAGGATGAGGAATGCAGGAAATGTCACAGGAGAGGACACTTTTCAGCTGTCTGTCAATCAAAGAAAATGCATGAGGTCTCAGAGGAGGAATAGCAGCTACAGCAGGCCAGCATCTGTCTGGGAGAAGTAAAGGAAAACAATGTTGGCTGACACTCAGACATTAAACTCAATGGGGAGGTAGGGTCATTTAAACTAGACATAGGGGCAGCAGTGACAGCAATCCCCACTAGACTGTATAGCTATAGCAGAGATGGCCCTTTTCTCTCTACAAACAAAAAACTGTACGTGCCCAGTAATAAGATATTACCAGTGGTAGGGCAGTTGGTGATTAAACTGGAGAATAAAGACAAGAATGCCATCCAGCTTGTCTTTGTCATTGATTATCTGGCCAGACAGTTGCTGGGGCTGCCAGCAATTGAAGCATTGCAACTAATTTAGAGAGTGAGCGAACTGGAGGACCCAAGGGAAGTTTTCAAAAAGACATTCCCAAAAGTGTTTTTGGCCTTGGAAGGCCACCGAAAGATGATGCGGTCCCCTATGCCCTTACCACCCCGCCGGGTGCCAATCCCTTTATTGGCAAAAGTAAAGCAAAAGTTGGGGAGGATGGAAGAAATTGGGCCTGTGTCTAAAATAGACAGTCTCATTGACTGGTGTGCAGGGATGGTGGTGGTCCCAAAAGCCCACGAGGGAAGGCACTGATCACAGCAGACACACTCTCCAAATAAACATCCATTAACAGAGGAGGAGCAGTGTCTAGAGGGTGAGGTACAGGTGTCCATTAATGCAGTAAGAGACAGTCTACCTGCATATCAGACCAAACTGAGGCAGATTGCAGAGGAGCAACAGTGATAGTACAGCAGTGCAAAAAGGGATGGCCCAGGCAGGAGGACCTGTCTCAGCTGCTGAAGCCCTATTGGGTGCACCAAAGTGACTTCCACTGTAATGGAGACCTTCTCATGAAAGGACAACGGATAGTTATCCCAGAGACTCTACAACTAGAAATGCTAGACGGAGTGCATGAGGGACACATGGGAATAACCAAATTCCGACTGAGGGCTCAACAGTCGGTGTGGTGTCTTGGTCTGAGTATTCAGATTGCCAAGGTGGTGGCCCAGTGTAAAGTGAGGGGGGGAATGTCAACCATGTCATCCTGAACCAATGATGGCAACGGAGCTGCCATAATGGCCATGGCAAAATGTAGGGACAGATATGTTCTATTGGAAAAATGACACTTATCTGCTAGTGGTAGATTACTATTCAAGATACATTGAAATAGCAAAGACACCCATAACCACACCAGCTGGTGTTATCAATGGATTAAAGTCCATTTTTTTTCCAGGCAAGGGGTTGCTGAGGTCCTGGTTACAGATAACGCTCCCCAGTACTCTGCGAGCTCCTTTTCTGCTTTTTCCGCAGAATATGACTTCACACATGTGACCAGTAGCCCGTACCATGCAAAGAGCAACGGGAAAGCAAAGAGAGCTGTGAAAACAGTCAAAGCACTGCTGAAATAGAACAAGGATCCGTACAGGGCTCTTTTAGCTTACATAGCTATACCACAGCATCATGTGCCTGACGAGCTCCTGGTGGGTGCTTTCCCCATTTGCCTGTCTCCCCAGCACAGCTTAAACCCCAATGGCTTAACAGAAAGGCCTTCACTGAGACAGACAAACAGCTGAAACAAACACAAACTGGAGCCTTTCATCAGAGACACAGTGCTACGGAGAGGCCAGAGCTGACAGAAGGTCAACGTGTGTAGATTACAAACTCAAAGACACCAGCAAAAGTGCTGAGGAATGCGGATGTCCCCCCCTCCTACTATGTGGTTGACACAGTCTCAGAGGAGGTTCGGAGGAAAAAAACACACCCCAGAGCTCTTCCAGATCTATCAGCCATACAGGCTGAGGAGGCCACAGACAACACACAACAAATCAAATCAAAATCAAATCAAATTTTATTTGTCACATACACATGGTTAGCAGATGTTAATGTGAGTGTAGCGAAATGCTTGTGCTTCTAGTTCCGACAATGCAGTAATAACCAACGAGTAATCTAGCTAACAATTCCAAAACTACTACCTTATACACACAAGTGTAAAGGGATAAAGAATATTTACATAAAGATATATGAATGAGTGATGGTACAGAGCGGCATAGGCAAGATGCAGTAGATGGTATTGAGTACAGTATATACATATGAGATGAGTATGTAAAGTAGCATAAAGTAGCATAGTTTAAAGTGGCTAGTGATACATGTATTACATAAAGATGCAGTAGATGATATAGAGTACAGTATATACGTATACATATGTAAACATTATATTAAGTAGCATTGTTTAAAGTGGCTAGTGATATATTTTACATCAATTCCCATTATTAAAGTGGCTGGAGTTGAGTCAGTGTGTTGGCAGCAGCCACTCAATGTTAGTGGTGGCTGGTTAACAGTCTGATGGCCTTGAGATAGAAGCTGTTTTTCAGTCTCTCGGTCCCAGCTTTGATGCACCTGTACTGACCTCGCCTTCTGGATGATAGCGGGGTGAACATGCAGTGGCTCGGGTGGTTGTTGTCCTTGATGATCTTTATGGCCTTCCTGTGACATCGGGTGGTGTAGGTGTCCTGGAGGGCAGGTAGTTTGCCCCCAGTGATGCGTTGTGCAGACCTCACTACCCTCTGGAGAGCCTTACGGTTGTGGGCGGAGCAGTTGCCGTACCAGGCGGTGATACAGCCCGACAGGATGCTCTCGATTGTGCATCTGTAGAAGTTTGAGTGCTTTTGGTGACAAGCCAAATTTCTTCAGCCTCCTGAGGTTGAAGAGGCGCTGCTGCGCCTTCTTCACGATGCCGTCTGTGTGGGTGGACCAATTCAGTTTGTCTGTGATGTGTACGCTGGGGAACTTTAAACTTACTACCCTCTCCACTACTGTTCCATCGATGTGGATAGGGGGGGTGTTCCCTCTGCTGTTTCCTGAAGTCCACAATCATCTCCTTAGTTTTGTTGACGTTGAGTGTGAGGTTATTGTCCTGACACCACACTCCCAGGGCCCTCACTTCCTCCCTGTAGGCCGTCTCGTCGTTGTTGGTAATCAAGCCTACCACTGTTGTGTCGTCCACAAACTTGATGATTGAGTTGGAGGCGTGCGTGGTTACGCAGACGTGGGTGAACAGGGAGTACAGGAGAGGGCTCAGAACGCACCCTTGTGGGGCCCAAGTGTTGAGGGTCAGCGGGGTGGAGATGTTGTTACATACCCTCACCACCTGGGGGCGGCCCGTCAGGAAGTCCAGTACCCAGTTGCACAGGGCGGGGTCGAGACCCAGGGTCTCGAGCTTGATGACGAGCTTGGAGGGTACTATGGTGTTGAATGCCGAGCTGTAGTCGATGAACAGCATTCTCACATAGGTATTCTTCTTGTCCAGGTGGGTTAGGGCAGTGTGCAGTGTGGTTGAGATTGCATCGTCTGTGGACCTATTTGGGCGGTAAGCAAATTGGAGTGGGTCTAGGGTGTCAGGTAGGGTGGAGGTGATATGGTCCTTGACGAGTCTCTCAAAGCACTTCATGATGACGGAAGTGAGTGCTAGTCATTTAGCTCAGTTACCTTAGCTTTCTTGGGAACAGGAACAATGGTGGCCCTCTTGAAGCATGTGGGAACAGCAGACTGGGATAGGGATTGATTGAATATGTCCGTAAACATACCAGCCAGCTGGTCTGCGCATGCTCTGAGGGCGCGGCTGGGGATGCCGTCTGGGCCTGCAGCCTTGCGAGGGTTAACACGTTTAAATGTTTTACTCACCTCGGCTGCAGTGAAGGAGAGTCCGCATGTTTTGGTTGCAGGCCATGTCAGTGGCACTGTTTTGTCCTCAAAGTGGGCAAAAAAGTTATTTAGTCTGCCTGGGAGCAAGACATCCTGGTCCGTGACTGGGCTGGTTTTCTTTTTGTAATCCGTGATTGACTGTAGACCCTGCCACATACCTCTTGTGTCTGAGCCGTTGAATTGCGATTCTACTTTGTCTCTATACTGACGCTTAGCTTGTTTTATTGCCTTGCGGAGGGAATAGCTACACTGTTTGTATTCGGTCATGTTTCCACCTTGCCCTGATTAAAAGCAGTGGTTCGCGCTTCCACGGTTTCTGGTTTGGGAATGTTTTAATCGTTGCTATGGGAACGACATCTTCGTATTCGTCAATGTTGTTGTTTGACGCAATACTAAACATATCCCAGTCCACGTGATGGAAGCAGTCTTGGAGCGTGGAATCAGATTGGTCGGACCAGCATTGAACAGACCTCAGCATGGGAGCTTCTCACTACTTCCGGCGCCGACAGAGATGGCCGCCTCGCTTCGCGTTCCTAGGAAACTATGCATAGGGGGAAGGAGAGGGAATGCTCATAGATCCATAAGCTCACCCAAAAAGGGATGTGAAGCCACCAGAGTGGCTAAAAGACTGTGTTGCGTGGATACAATACATACTGTTGGGGACCATACCCAGCAAGTGGAGACCGTACCTAAGTTAATGCATAGGAGGTCAGGCTGTGTAATGTAATGCTTTCATAATGTGTCAAGATATGAAGTAGCATGTTAAAGAGAATAATATTATTGTTAATTTGAGAGGGGAAGATGTAGTAGGATGGCCCTTGTGGGTATCTGTACCTATGTATGACTTGCGCAGGCTAGGCTAGTAAACATGCTGAAGCTCGAACCTCGTTGTTGTGCCTCCTTATTTTAGATGATACTACACTCATCATCTTGCGCTTTTAGCACCCTGTGAAGGTCATCATTACTTATTTCATCCGTAGCCTAATAAACTGCCTGCTTTCCTGACGAATGGTTGTGGGAGGACCACAACATGTCATCGCGTGACTCCAAGTTTACTCTGATATGATGGTTATTATATCAATATTTGGTCATAAAAGCGTTTCCACCCCCATTTCTCGCATAAATAATTTTCCAGACACAAAAACATCCCACCTTGTCTAGCATATTGTGTTATGTCGACGTTTTGAAAGTTTACAGACAAATGTTGTTTCCCTGAACAAGGCAGTTAACTCACTGTTCCCCAGTAGGCTGTCATTGTAAATAAGATTTTGTTCTTAACTGACTGGCCTAGTTAAATAATGGTTACATTTGAAAACGTAACTGCTGAAATGGTATGATTCAAGAACCAGTGATGCATTTGGGGTTTGACAACTAGGCAATTGTTGTTCATATTTTACTATCAAAATCTTTTTCCAGAATATTCAGATGTTTTTGTTCAATAACGATTAATTTGTCTACATCATTTTTGCCACTAATATCACATAGGCTAATTCATTTGGAGCTAATTCACCACCTGAGGAAGTGGTTAGGAGTCTAATTGTTGTTATTATTTGACAATAGCCTTTTACAAATAGTTAGCCTTCTTACTGATATCTAACAGTATATTTAATGTATATGGCTATGCACCCACCTTGACAGGCCTATGCAACCACCTTTTTAATATTGCACTTTGTTCAATATTAAATACAATTCAGACCAGAAACCTGGGCCCATTATCTCTTGAACAGCAACAATAGTGGTTGCTTTCAATTGAACCTTTATTTAACTAGGAAAGTCAGTTAAGAACAAATTCTCATTTACAAATGACGGCCTACAATACTGTGTCTTTCCCGCCATTAGACCTACATTTAGAAATATTGTGCAATCAGAAAGCATGTCACAAAGGAGAGAGCGAGAGAAACTGCACTGCTTCAAAGCAGCAAGCAGGAACTCTATAGTCCAGACGACTGCCTGATTGACCAGTGGGCCAGGTGTAAATGTTTGGTAGCCTTACCTTCAATTTGCCATAGAGCTCACCAGCTTGTAGTCCTAAAACCTGGAAATGAGTTCGTTCAGCCATTCATATGAGGAAAATGAATGGGGAAAGCATAGGGTTTTGGGATAAAAGCCGAAAATAAAGTCTGAGATTAACACAGGTTTAGGAGATCTTTTACGTTTTGTTCAGTGACATAATATCAGTCAGTTAACATGACCTTTATGAAATATGAATCATTTATGTAATTTATGTGCTTTTATTATTACATTACAAAATTCACAAGAGAGGCGTTAGCTGATGAAGATTATCTCAAAAAGCAAATCGTACAGTAAAAGATCTCCTAAACCTGTCTTTAACTCTGACCTTATTTTCTGCATTTATCCAAAACCCCTCCAAAAACTCAATTCATTTTCCCATAGGCTTTGTCTAACGTACCATGGAGAAGTTTGTGCCTTCAAATATACGCCGTTACTATTGCTCTCTATTGACAAAACCATTAGCTCAATTTACCCCAATGCAAACATTTAGACTATATTAGCCCACACAGCTACAAGTAGGCACTCATGCTAGGTTTAGGACCTTGTATTGTAGCTTATAGAACCCCCAAATGATGTATAGGACAATCTTAATTATCTACTTTCGTTTAGATACAACAATCATGAAACCTCTAACACAACAAATTCATTTGACTTGGTGAAAATCTGTTTTTTGGACCTAACTTGCTTACCACTTTTTCTAAGTGGTTTCTTCCTTTATCGACTTCATGAAATGTCCTCTTCCTAAATATGTAGTCTAATTATACATTTTGTGTATAGTTTCCTAGAAACAAGGATGGCTCAATTTACCCCTTTGGCTCAATTTTTCTCAATGGAACACTTAATGGCTTTCTGTTTGAACTCTGACCTCTGTATTACAGGGAATCCGGAACAGTAGACATGCCCCTCACAGTTCCAGACACCATCACCACCTGGGAGACAGAAGCATTCTGCCTGGCTCCTGGCGGCTTCGGCCTGGCTCCTCCAGTGGAGCTCACTGTCTTCCAGCCCTTCTTCCTGGAACTCACCCTGCCCTACTCCATCATCCGTGGAGAGCACTTTGAGCTGAAGGCCACTGTGTTTAACTACCTGTCCAAGTGCATCATGGTACGGCACCGCATCATGATCGTTTCTTGAGTTGTTTCATGAGTTTCTTGAGTTGTTTTTAAACTCTTGTATTTTGTTTTGTTACAGTTGATCTAGTCAATGTTTATTTTAATTATATTTTTTACACCCAATGTATCAGTCTTGGGTTTTCCATGTTATCTTACAAGTGTTCCTATTTGGCAGGTTTCTGTGACTCCAGCTCACTCCTTAGACTACACTCTCACACCCTTGAAGGATGCCCAGTACTCATCATGCTTGTGTGCCAATGGACGAAAGACCTTCAGTTGGACATTGGCACCCTCCATCCTGGGTAAATCACCAGTCTTCATTCAACCGTTCTAATACTGTAGAACTTTGTTCTAAAGCTGTATCCGTACCCATTGGATGCAGTGATCACAATATAGTGGCTTTATCCAGGAAAGCCAACGTTCCAACAGCTGGGCCTAAAATAGAGATCATACAAAAGATTTTTCCCTGATTTATGTGGATGATGTTAAAACATATTTGTTGGTCTGATGTGATTAATGAGGAGCATCCAGACGCTGCACTTGATTAATTTATGAAATTGCTTCTTCCAATTATTGATAAACACGCACCTGTTAAGAAACTGACTGTTAGAACTGTTAAGGCTCCATGGACCGATGAGGAATTGTAAAACTATATGGTTGAAAGAGATGGGGCAAAAGTGGCTAATAAGTCTGGCTGCACATCTGACTGGCTGACTTACTGCAAATTGAGAAATGATGTGACTGAACTCAACACAAAGAAGAAGAAACTGTATTATGAAGCCAAGATCAATGATATAAAGAATGATGGAAAAAAACTTTGGAGTACTTTAAATTGAATTATGGGCCGAAAGACAAATTCAACTCCATCTTTCATTGAATCAGATGGCTTATTCATCACAACACCATTTGATGTTGCCAATTATTTTAATGATTATTTCATTGGCAAAGTGGGCAAACTTAAGCAGGAAATGCCAACAACGAACAGTGAGCAATTGTATTCATGCATTGCAAGTTTGAATTTTGTAAAATTAGTGTGGGAGATGTGGGAAAGTTATTGTTATTGATCCGTAATAGCAAACATGCTGGCATTGACAACTTAGATGGAAAGCTACTGAGGATGGTAGCTGTCCTCTATAGCCCCTCCTCTCTTTCATATCTTTAATCTGAGCCTAGAGGAAAGTCTTTGTCCTCAGGCCTGGAGGGAAGCAAAAGTAATTCCACCACCCAAGAGTGGTAAAGTGGCCTTTACTGGTTCTAACAGCAGACCTATGAGCTTGCTGCCAGCTCTTAGCAAACTGTTGGAAAATATTGTGTTTGAACAAATTCAATGCTATTTCTCTGTAAACAAATTAACAACAGACTTTCAGCAAGCTTATAGAGAAGGGCACTCAACATGTACTGCACTGACACAAATGACCGATGATTGGTTGAAAGAAATTGATAATAATAAGATTGTGGGAGCTGTACTGTTAGATTTCAGTGCAGCCTTTGATATTATTGACCATAACCTGTTGTTGAAAAAACATATGTGTTATGGCGTTTCCAACTCTGCCATATCATGGATTCGGAGCTATCTATCTAATAGAACTCAAAGGGGTTTCTTTAATGGAAGCTTCTCTAATATCAAACATGTAAAGTGTGGTGTACCACAGGGCAGCTCTCTAGAACCTCTACTCTTTTCTATGTTTACCAATGACCTGAAACTGGCATTAAACTAAGCATGTGTGTCCATGTATGCTGATGATTCAAACATATACGCATCAGCAACCACAGCTAATGAAGTCACCGAAACCCTTAACAAAGAGTTGCAGTCTATTTTGGAATGGGTGGTCAGTAATAAACTGGTCCGGAACATCACTAAGACTAAGAGCATTGTATTTGGTACAAATCATTGCTTCAGTTCTAGACCTCAGCTGAATCTGGCAATGAATGGTTTGGCTGTTGAACAAGTTGAGGAGACTAAATTACTTGGCGTTACTTTAGATAGAAACTGTTGTGGTCAAAACATATAGATTCAATGGTTGTAAATATGGGGAGAGGTCTAGCCATACTAAAGAGATGCTTTGCTTTGACACACACTCAAAAAAGCAAGTTCTGCAGGGTCTAGTTTGATCTTATCTTGATTATTGTCCGGTCGTGTTGTCCAGTGCTTAGACCTAGCTAAGCTGCAGCTGGCCCAGAACAGAGCGGCACGTCTTGCTCTTCACTGTAATAAGAGGGCTGATATTAATACTATGCTGCCAGTCTCTCTTGGTTAAGAGTTGAGGAGAGACTGACTGCATCACTTCTTCTTTTTATAAGAAACATGAATGTGTTGAAAATCCAAAATCGTTTGCATAGTCAACTTACACACAGCTCTGACACACACACTTATCCCAGTAGACATGCCACCAGGGGTCTTTTCACAGTCCCCAAATCCAGAACAAATTCAAGAAAGCGTACAGTATTATATAGAGCCCTAATTGCACGGAACTTCCTTCCATCTCATATTGCTCAAATAAACAGCACATCTGGTTTCAAAAAACAGATAAAGCAACACTTTGCGACACAAAGCCTCTCCCCTATTTGACCTAGATAGTGTGTGTGTATGCATTGATATGTAGGCTACGTGTGCCTTTTACATGTTTTATATGTAGTTCTGTCTTTGAGCTGTTCTTGTCTATTGATGTTTTGTATTATGTCATTCTGTATTATATTTCTTTTTTTTTGTGTGGACCCCAGGAAGAGTAGCTGCTGCTTTTGCAACAGCTGTTGGGGATCCTAGCAAATACCAAAAACAGCAGAATGGATGTCAGCCTGAGTTGTGCACTCTCAGTCACCATATTGGATCTTGTGTAACTTGTGGTGTATTCTGTCTGTCAACGTGTGTGTAGGGGTTATGAATGTGTCCGTTAGTGCAGAGGCTGTCCAGTCCCACGCTGCCTGTGACAATGAGATTGTGAACGTACCGGAGAGAGGACGCATCGACACAGTCACACAGAGCCTGCTGGTGAAGGTATACAGCCTACTGTTGTGATGGAACGTACTGTTGTACAGATACCTAGTGTAACTGCCTCTGACTGAAAATAATATCCTCTCTTCTCAGGCTGAGGGAACAGAGAAGACCGACACCTACAACTGGTTGCTGTGTCCAACTGGTCAGTAATACATGAACGTTGAATGTACTTTGGTTGAACTGATTATCTCCATTCATCTTATCATCTGTGTGTCCACAGGAGTAACTATGACAGAGGAGGTGGAACTGCAACTCCCCAAGAATGTGGTGGATGGATCTGATCGAACTTCTCTCTCAGTCCTGGGTAAAATAAACCATTGTATTATTTAGAGAGGCTTGGTGAGTTTAGACAGTAGTTTTGGTGGGAAAAGCAGCCCTTATCCAGTGATAATGCTGCTGTTTGCTAAAGAGGACAGTATCACAGAAGTCCCATGTTTACCTGTAGGTGACATCCTGGGTCGGGCCCTGAAGAACCTGGATGGACTGTTGCAGATGCCGTATGGGTGTGGAGAGCAGAATATGGCCCTCCTCGCCCCCAATATCTACATCCTGGAGTACCTGAGGAACACAGAGCAGCTCACTCCAGCCATCCGAGACAAGGCCATCAAGTTCCTCACTAGTGGTAAATATAATAATAATAATAATAATATATAATATAATATAATAATAATAATAATATAATAATAATAATAATAATAATATAATAATAATATAATAATAATATAATAATAATATAATAATATAATAATATATAATAATATAATAATATAATAATAATAATAAATATATGCCATTTAGCAGACGCTTTTATCCAAAGCGACTTACAGTCATGTGTGCATACATTCTACGTATGGGTGGTCCCGGGGATCGAACCCACTACCCTGGCGTTACAAGCGCCATGCTCTACCAACTGAGCTACTGAGCTACAGAAGGTGGTAAGAGAGTCCCTCAAAATATGGGTCGTATTGATTAGGCACCAAACGGAAGAAAACTGACTGAAACAGAGCTGGATTTGTCCAATAAGAGCCCCCCCTTTTTTTTCCTTTTTTTTCCGTTGAAGAACATTTTTAAACATTTCACCACAGTGTGCCCTAGTTACTACGACCCTGCTATCATGTAAATTATAGAGCTACAGCACAGATGACATTACAGTGTTATCAACAGAGCATCACTGACCCAACACATGTTGGGACTTCCAGATGTTTTGCTAAAGTCATTTGATTATAGAATATAGATTTATTTTAAATCCCAAATATCACCCTACTCCCTACATAGTGCACTACTTTTGTCCTGGCAAAAAGAGTACGCTAGGGAATAGGGTGACATTTGGGGCGCACCCTCAGTGAATATAAAACACACTTGGTTACTGTTGTTTGCTTTAAAAACTCACCGACAGGTTACCAAAGGCAGCTGAACTACAAGCATGTTGATGGTGCATACAGCACATTTGGACAAGGTTCAGGGAACACTTGGTATGTATTGTGTGTTTCACCTACTGGTAAACACATTATAACTGTGTCTGTTTCAATTAAGTATTGACCAATCAAATCGCATTGTCTCTGACAGGGAGACCCTGGATGTGACATAAGTTAAAATAATATTTTGTTGCATCTAATGTCAAGCTCTGTCATGTTTATAACAACCTTCTGTGGGTATTATGACGGGACATTCAAATCAAGTTCTCTTTCCTCAGGCTGACTGCTTTTGTCTTGAGATCCTTTGGCAAAGCAAAGTCTTTCATTTATATTGATCCGGTAACAATTGAGCAAACCAAGACTTGGTTGGAACGTCAACAAGGCGAACATGGCTGTTTCTTTAGATCGGGGAAACTCTTTAACAACAGAATGAAGGTATTTATATTGATAATAAACTGACAGAAGAAGATGTCGTTTTACGTCTCGTCAGACCAGCCACAAAGTTGGGAATGATGATTTCAACAGACTTGTATCAGTTTACACATGTTTTAGTATTTAGCATATTGTTTTGTAGGGTGGGGTGACAGATGAAGTCACACTGACGGCCTACATCACTGCTTCAATGCTGGAGCTCAACATGTCAGTGTCGGTACGTAGCATCTCCACATAACTATTGTTTCTCAACGTCCATTATAGGAAACTGATTTAGCCTCCTGTATGAAGGCTATTGTATACATTTTATGTCAACCGTCTTTTAGATATTCTAAAATGTAGTGAGTTCTGTGTTAAAATTGATCTGAAAGTAGCATATGGAATAGAAATAAGAATAGCTGTTACCATAAGCAGTCCTGAATGACAGTGTGCTGTTAACATAAAAAGTACAGGCATAGTTGTAATACTGTAAACTGTAAAAACTAATAGTGCTCCAGCATTAATGTGTCTAGCCTGGTCCCAGATCTGTTTGTATTACCTTGCCAGAACAAACAGATCTGGGACCAGGCTAACATGTCTCTTAATGTGCTGCTCTGTTATTTTGTGCTCCAGGATCCTGTTGTGTACCGCAGCTTGTCTTGCCTGAGGAACTCCACCAGTGATTTGTCTAACACTTACACTACTGCTCTGCTAGCCTACACCTTTACCCTGGCAGGGGACACGGAGACCCGGGCCCAGCTTCTGCAGCACCTGGACACGATCGCATTGCAAGAAGGTGAGACATATCCTGGTCCAAGATCTGTTTGTGCTGTCTTGCTTTCATTGAGCTTACCTGGGCAATGGAGCCAATGAAGTAATCAGAAAAGTGCAAACCCTCCTCCCATCTGGCACTCCAGGTAGTCTCAATTCAATGCCCAGAGTATTTCAAAGAACTCAGGTGTCTGTCATAAAATTCATTAGGGAGGTCAGAGAAGAACTCTGTATTCTGTTTCATGATGAATAAGCTAGTCCCCTCTCTCTCTCTCTCTCTCTCTCTCTCTCTCTGTGTGTTCCTCATCCCTAAGGGGGTGTCCTGCACTGGACTCAGACCTCCTCAGAGACCTCAGCCTCCCTGGCGGTAGAAATCAGCTCCTATGTTCTGCTGGCTTCCCTCAGTGCCTCCCCTCTGTCTACCACTGACCTTGGATACGCCTCCCGCATCGTCAGGTGGCTGGTGAGACAGCAGAACGCCTACGGAGGCTTCTCTTCCACACAGGTATATTTCCAAAACACCTCCGCTCTGAAGCGGCACCCAGTGCTGTGCACTCTGGATAAGAGCGTCTGCTAAATGACTTAAATGTAAATGTAAATGTAGTGAGGCATTATTACCTTGACTTCACAACAGGCATGTATGTGCTTCTTGTCATGTCAAGCCTGGCGAGGATAACTTGCACTGAAATGGAGCCAATAAATCATAATGGATGGAAATGGGAAATAGTCACTCTAGGAACTGACCAATGTAAAAATCTACCCTTTCTGTAAATGGGTGTTTTCATTCATTTGGAACATATTTGTCTGTGGTCTGTTGGTGTGTGTGTATAGGACACAGTGGTGGCCCTCCAGGCCCTGGCTCTCTACTCCACCAGGGTGTACAGCAGAGAGGGTGCCAGCACAGTCACAGTACATTCTCCCAGTGGGGCACAGCACCTCTTCGAAGTGAACCAAAACAACAAACTTCTCTACCAGGAGAGGGCGCTGCAGGACACAGAAGGGAAGTACAGCGTGGAAGTGAAGGGCAGTGCTTGTGCCTCAGTGCAGGTCAGTGAATACACTCCTCCCAATACTAAAGTGCAAGATATGGATTTGTATATTACTGTGAATTTCAAACATTTAAGAAGCGTTGTCTGGCTTGATAGTTGGTTTATGAAATATTTATATTTTCCCTAAGTTTTAAATTGTATATTTCTGGACAGGTTGGTTTCCCTGACTTGTTCTTCCCTCTTTCCCAGGTGGCGCTCCACTACAACATCCCTACTCCTACTGACAGCACAACGCTCAGTATCCAGGTGAAGCCAGAGGTGGACTGCAACAGTAACTCTTTGAGACCCAGAGTCACGCTGAAACTCCAGTCTCAGTAAGAACGAAGGACTTATTTGCGTTCACAGAAGCATTCTTTCAATCAGTTTATTATTTGAATCAGGTCAATGATGACACTCCAGTGTTGTTTTGGAGCTTGTCTTACAGAATGCATCTGACCCAATTGAATTGGTGTTATTATACCTATAGTTCCCTCTGTAATTATTGGGACAAAGAAGCATTTTTTTTCTTCATTTGGCTCAGTACTCCAAAAGTGTGGATTTGAAATAAAACAATGGCCATGAGCTTAAAGTGTGGTATTAACATCCATATTTGGTGAACCGTTTAGAAGTTACAGTGCGTTTTGTACATAGTCCCCTCATTTTAGGACAAATTCACGTATATGTTTATTAATGTCGTAAAAAGTTAAGGTCCCATTTTCACGCTACACATTTGTTGGATGCATTTCCTTTTTGTTGCAGATTATTTTTTGCCCAATAGAAATGTATGGTAAATAATGTTCTGCCATTTTGGAGTCCATTTTATTGTAAATAAGAATAGAATATGTTTCTAAACGCTTCTATATTAATGTTGATGCTACCATGATTACAAATAATCATGACTGAATTGTGAATAATGATGAGTGAGAAAGTTACATACTCACAAACAGCATATCCCCAAGAGATGCTAACCTCTCATCGTAACAATAACAGGGGATGTCAGATCAATAATCTGAAACACAACCACAACAAACAGCAAATGCATCCAACTAATTTATAGAGACACAAGCTTGATGTAGTCATCGTGTGCTCTGAATACGGGACCAAATACTTCACTTTTTACTACTTTAATACACATATAAGTGAATTTTCCCAATAGCCTACTTTGGTCCCCTAAAATGGGGAGGCTATGTACAAAAAGTGCTGTAATTTCTAAAGTTGAAAGTCTGCACTTAATCCTCATAGTCATTGTTTGATTTAAAAAATGCTTCTCTGTCCCAATAATTACAGAGGGCACTGTATGTATGGGTCATTTCACTTCTAGTTTGTACATAGGCTTGGATCGGTAACAGTAAGAAAGCATATCAGGCAACCATGTCTTTTTATGGGTAAATAGTCAAAGTATCCATTCATTTGATTATCACAAGCACTTGTCAACACCAAACTTTGATATGACATGCAACTCTTTGCTTTCACAGATATCATGGAAAGGAGCTCACCACCAATATGATGATAGTGGATTTGAAAATGCTGTCTGGATTTGTCCCAGACCCAGAGTCTTTGGGGAGGGTGAGTTTTTGTCATAACATACGTTTGTTTATGGTGTTACCTGTTGTCACGCGGGACTAGGTGGGTGCAGTAATCCGACGCAGAGAGAGAGTTCCACTGAGATTAAGTGCTTTACTCAGGCACAACAAAATAATAAGCCCAACAAATACAGGGCGCGGGACACAACGAGACAACCCAAAAACCACAGGGTGCCAAGTTAAAGAAAAGACAATCCACCACTACCTAAAATACACACGTAACATAGAGACAATCCACCACTACCTAAAATACACACACGTAACATAAAGACAATCCACCACTCCCTAAAATACACACACGTAACATAAAGACAATCCACCACTACCTAAAATACACACACGTAACATAAAGACAATCCACCACTACCTAAAATACACACACGTAACATAGAGACAATCCACCACTACCTAAAATACACACACGTAACATAGAGACAATCCACCACTACCTAAAATACACACACGTAACATAGAGACAATCCACCACTACCTAAAATACACACACGTAACATAGAGACAATCCACCACTACCTAAAATACACACACGTAACATAGAGACAATCCACCACTACCTAAAATACACACACGTAACATAGAGACAATCCACCACTACCTAAAATACACACACGTAACATAGAGACAATCCACCACTACCTAAAATACACACACGTAACATAGAGACAATCCACCACTACCTAAAATACACACACGTAACATAAAGACAATCCACCACTACCTAAAATACACACACGTAACATAGAGACAATCCACCACTACCTAAAATACACACACGTAACATAGAGACAATCCACCACTACCTAAAATACACACACGTAACATAGAGACAATCCACCACTACCTAAAATACACACACGTAACATAGAGACAATCCACCACTACCTAAAATACACACACGTAACATAGAGACAATCCACCACTACCTAAAATACACACACGTAACATAGAGACAATCCACCACTACCTAAAATACACACACGTAACATAAAGACAATCCACCACTACCTAAAATACACACACGTAACATAGAGACAATCCACCACTACCTAAAATACACACACGTAACATAAAGACAATCCACCACTACCTAAAATACACACGTAACATAAAGACAATCCACCACTACCTAAAATACACACGTAACATAAAGACAATCCACCACTACCTAAAATACACACACGTAACATAAAGACAATCCACCACTACCTAAAATACACACACGTAACATAAAGACAATCCACCACTACCTAAAATACACACACGTAACATAAAGACAATCCACCACTACCTAAAATACACACACGTAACATAGAGACAATCCACCACTACCTAAAATACACACACGTAACATAAAGACAATCCACCACTACCTAAAATACACACACGTAACATAAAGACAATCCACCACCTAACCTAAAATCCACCACTACCTAAAATACACACACGTAACATAAAGACAATGCACCACTACCTAAAATACACACACGTAACATAAAGACAATGCACCACTACCTAAAATACACACACGTAACATAAAGACAATCCACCACTACCTAAAATACACACACGTAACATAAAGACAATCCACCACTACCTAAAATACACACACGTAACATAAAGACAATCCACCACTACCTAAAATACACACACGTAACATAAAGACAATCCACCACTACCTAAAATACACACACGTAACATAGAGACAATCCACCACTACCTAAAATACACACACGTAACATAAAGACAATCCACCACTACCTAAAATGCACACACGTAACATAAAGACAATCCACCACTACCTAAAATACACACACACGTAACATAGAGACAATCCACCACTACCTAAAATACACACACGTAACATAAAGACAATCCACCACTACCTAAAATACACACACGTAACATAAAGACAATCCACCACTACCTAAAATACACACACGTAACATAAAGACAATCCACCACTACCTAAAATACACACACGTAACATAAAGACAATGCACCACTACCTAAAATACACACACGTAACATAAAGACAATGCACCACTACCTAAAATACACACACGTAACATAAAGACAATCCACCACTACCTAAAATACACACACGTAACATAAAGACAATGCACCACTACCTAAAATACACACACGTAACATAAAGACAATCCACCACTACCTAAAATACACACACGTAACATAAAGACAATCCACCACTACCTAAAATACACACACGTAACATAAAGACAATCCACCACTACCTAAAATACACACACGTAACATAAAGACAATCCACCACTACCTAAAATACACAACGTAACATAAAACATAAAGACAATCCACCACTACCTAAAATACACACGTAACATAAAGACAATCCACCACTACCTAAAATACACACACGTAACATAAAGACAATCCACCACTACCTAAAATACACACACGTAACATAAAGACAATCCACCACTACCTAAAATACACACACGTAACATAAAGACAATCCACCACTACCTAAAATACACACACGTAACATAAAGACAATCCACCACTACCTAAAATACACACACGTAACATAAAGACAATCCACCACTACCTAAAATACACACACGTAACATAAAGACAATCCACCACTACCTAAAATACACACACGTAACATAAAGACAATCCACCACTAAAATACACACACGTAACATAAAGACAATCCACCACTACCTAAAATACACACACGTAACATAAAGACAATCCACCACTACCTAAAATACACACACGTAACATAAAGACAATCCACCACT